>NC_071421.1:9110166-9296794 GCF_017976375.1 Cuculus canorus | reverse complement strand
GATGACCTGCTGCGTGTCCTATCCCGGGCACCAAGGTCGGGACTGACAGGCCTGGAGTTCCCCCTCACTTTCCCCCTCACTGACAGGCCTGGAGTTCCCCCTCATTTTTCACAAAATCCTTCTTGTAGTGAGGGCCCCCAAAGCTGAACCCAGGATTCCAGACGTGGCCTCCCCAATGCCCAGTACAGGGACACAATCCCTCCCCTGCTCTTGCTGGACACACACAGAGCTCAGCCCTGCTGGCTGTTCGGAGCACCAGACGGCCTTGGGAATGGCTCCTTTCACTCCTTCTCATTCAGTGCCAACCTCACCTCTTGTTCTGCACTTTCCCCTCACACGGAAAGGCATCACTCACCAGTCGATGTTGGGCAATCTCCTGCACCTCCGCCAGCTGTTCTAGTAGGGAGAAGGTTTTCTCTCTGGAGCTGGGCCACTTGCTCCCGCAGTTTCCCTTGCCTGCCCTCGGGCCGACGCAATTCTCTTTCCATCTCCTCTGATAGAGACAGCTTTGCACTCGAGGGCCTTTTTCCAGCTTCTCGCTTTCCTTTCAGCTTGCTCTCCTGCATGAGACAAGCTCGGGTTGGTTTCCATACCCTCACACAAGCACTCACACACACTGATGCCCTCGCTCACGTCCCCTCAGCAACATTTGTACCTTGGCACTTTACGATGGTAGGGGACTACCGGGGCTGAGGGGGGAACGGGAGGAATCTGGCCCGGCCATCGTGTGTTGCAGCTCTGACGCCTTCTGCCTGCTCAACGGTAAAGAACACAAATTGACAGGACCTTGGAAATGAGCTCAATACAGGAGGTGGGGCAGTATTTTTGGATGGCCAGAAGAGGACCGGCACCGGCCTGACCTCAGAATAGAATGAGTTTTCCAGCCCCCTGCCCTTGGAATTATCCACGGAAAAGTCTGGTTTGCCTTGTGGCTGGAATAGAACCCCCCCAGTGAAGGCTCTAGTGTCAAATCTTTGGCTGTACAAACCTCCATCCCAGAATCACCAGCACCACTCGAAGCACAAGGAGGAACCAGAGCTCCCAGCATTCCCTGGGGCAGGAAGGGACCACAGCTCCCAGCATTCCCTGGGGCAGGAAGGGGTCCACAGCTCCCAGCATCTCTGGCACTGGCAATGACTTCTGAATGGGAAACTCGAGGATTTGCAGCAAAAGAGACTTTATCAGTCTGCCTGACTCTTTGTCGCTGGCAGCCCTTGTTTTCCAGACCCTTCCACAGCTGTGTTCCTCTCTCTAGACATGTTGGAGCCCCTCACAGTCCTTCTTGTAGTGAGGGACCCCAAAACCAACCCAGGATTCCAGGTGCAGCCTCACCAATGCCCAGTGCAGGGACACAATCCCTCTCTGCTCTTGCTGGCCACCCTGTTTCTGATCCAAGCCAGGATGCTGGTGGCCTTCTGGCCGCCTGGGTCACTGCTGGCTCATCTTAAGCCACTCACAACCACCACCCTCAATGTCCTTCTCTGCCAGGCAACTTTCCAGCCACCCTTCCCCAAGCCTGGAGCGTGCACGGGTCGTTGTGTCCCAAGTGAAGCACTCGGCGGCTTGGCCTCGTTGAACCTCATCCCGTTGGTCTCAGCCCATTGATCCAGGCGTGTCCAGATCCCTCTGCAGACCTCCCTACACGCAGCAGGTCGACACTTCCTCCCAGCTTGGTGTCATCTGCCAACTCGCTAAGGGTCCATTCAACCCCCTCATCCAGATCGTGGATAAGGAGATTGAGCAGAACGTGACTGAGCCCTGGGGAGATGATGACCTGCTGCGTGACCTTCCCTGGCACCAAGGTCGGACTGACAGGCCTGGAGTTCCCTGGATCCTCCCTCAGATCCTTCTTGCAAATGGGTGGAACTGCCCCAGTCAGCCAGGACTGCTGGAAGGTGATGGAGAGGGGTTTGGTGAGCCCTTTGCCCAAGGGATGAGCCGCTTCCTAGAGCCCCTCTGGGCATCAGCCTTTACGCTCTTCTGCTGCCGCACACATAAAGGCCAACGCATGCTGGAGCGTTCTCTATAGCCCTGTGACTCTAACGGTGACTCGATTGTCCCCCTCCTTGTGGGAGGAGGAGTCTGTCCATTTCTCCACAAATTTACCTTTATTCTCGCATTCAGCTTTATTATCACAGAGCAAGGGAGGGACCAGAGCTCCCAGTGACCCCGGGCGAGGCAGGGACCCCAGCTCCCCCCGTGCTGGCCCCTCTCTCTCCACTCTCCAGCCCAGCCCGGGTCTTTTCCTTCCGCTCCCTGTGGCCGCACACCCAGCCCAATCCTCCAGCTCCCGGCCCAGCAGGAGGGAGCAGCTCTGGGCTGGGACCCCCCCGACTCCCTGGCCCGGCAGCCCATCCAGCAGAGTCCCTGGGGGAGCCCGGGAAGGGGAGTGCTCTGAGGGCTTTGCTGTCCCCAGGCACGGATCCCTGTGGACTCCCAGGCTGGGGTGGCTGCAGCAGGGACAGTTGATGGCAAAGCACGGAGAAGGGAGCAGGAACGGCGTTGTCACAAGCCTTTGCTGAGTGGTTCCTGCCACTTCAATCACTCTTCTTCAAAGCATTGTGCTGGCGCGGAGCGTCCCTGGAAGGGGATCCTGGACTTCATGTCTCTTTGGCATAAAGAGCTAAACAAGTCCCTAAGGGACAGCGATGGGAAAGCACGGGAGATTGGCGCAGAGAAGGAATTTCCACAGCCTGTCATGTGTTTAATAATTTAATAATTCTTATCTCTGTATAACAACTTTATCTGAAACAATCTCTAATGGTTTGTCTTTAACAATAGACGCTAAAATCTAATACCCCTATGCAACACTGTAATAACATTTTCTAAAAATATAGAACAGATAATTACACCAATTCAATCCCTCCTAAAATTCTTCTTCGCAAGTTTTATCTTGGGCCGTCTATCCCCCAAAGGGGATCCTC
The DNA here is from genome assembly GCF_017976375.1 of Cuculus canorus. Lineage (NCBI taxonomy): Eukaryota > Metazoa > Chordata > Aves > Cuculiformes > Cuculidae > Cuculus > Cuculus canorus. Next base: position 9,293,870 of record NC_071421.1, on the reverse strand, counting down.
CACTTCGTGTGCATTCTATGAGAGAGCTGAGGGTGTCCAGGGAGAGTCCACGGCAGCTGTGGTTCCACGTTCACCTGTGCCCGGAAGAGAGAAAGCGAGATCCAATGTAGATTTCCAGCAGCCCCACCCCACCAGTCCAAGGACAGCTCTCAAGTGTGACCGGACACGGGAAAGACCTGGACATATTGAAGCCCCCCAGGGGAAACAAAGGATGAAAGGGATGCATGCGATGGAAGAAGCAAGATCTTTCGTTCCTTGCTGGAGACAGAGAGAACTTGTCCTGCCACAGCACTCACTCCCGACACCACCTTGGGCAGACAGAGCCTCCCAAGACAATCAGCGCTATTGCACCTCGGGGTTCCTGAGGAACACTGGGCACGGGACGGGATCAGTTCTGCCTGGGAGAAGTGGCTCCTCTTTTGGGTTAGCAACTAATTGGACCGCCTGGTGCTCTGCAGGAGAAGCCTGGATCATCTTTCTCCTGGTTCCACATGGCCACTCTTTGAGTAGCACAGGCAAATCCCAACTGCAGTCCCTAACGCAGCTGCCCTTTGCAGAATCCCACCTGCAGCTGCTTACCTGGCTCCCGTGGCTCAGACTCCTTCCCTGGTGCCCTGTGTCCGAGCGGCCGCTCCTATGAGCTCTCCTCTCTGTGAGCTGCCAGCGTAGCAGGTGCCCTGTGGGAAATGGCAGGAGCTGCCAGAACGGCCATGGCACATCTGGGCACAAAGCTGCTCCCCAGGTGTGACCGTGCCCTCTGGGACTGGAGCACACGGACTTCTGAGCCACCCAAATGTGCTGCTACTCCAGCTTCCCAGCAACCCAGGTGGTAGCTTTGAAGGTGCTTTCCCAGGAGGTGCTGAGGACTGGAGTCTCCTTCCCTCCTCCCATGGCAAACACCAAGTGCAGCTGCACTGCCAGAACGGCAGCAGAAGAGGTTCCTCTTGTCTCCCGGGCTCCTGTTCTGGCCAGATTCCATTACAGGGCAGGGAGGAAGAAGGGAAATGGTTGGGCTTACTTTTTGGATTTCTGTCTACGTTCCATGAGACTTACTTGGGAGCTTTTGAGCTCAGCCTGCACAGATCGCAGCTGCTCAGTGACCTGCTTCAGCGTGCTCAAAATCTGCTCCATCTCAATTGCCAGAGCTCGATCTCTCTCCTTCAGCTGTTTCTCCCTTCTTGCTCTGGCTGAAGCAGGTGACTTAGTAGTGTTACTGCCATCTCTCCTCTTGGTTCCGGCCGCAGCGCCTGCCCCTGTCTGAAGCACAAGATGCAGCTTCAAGGAAGAGGGAGAAGAAGGCAATGTCCACCCCTCTCACAAACCCGGCTCCTCCTGCCCTTTCTCCATACCGGCAGCATCTAAGAGCCCCGGCACCACACGGAGGAGGAGGAGGAAGAGCTGCCATGGATTCCATGCACACAGGTCCAACGCATGCATAAGAGCACTTTGTGGCAGCCGCTTGCAGCTGCCCGGCTTCCTCACAGCCAAGGCAAAGCCGCAGCACTAACGAGGGCAACTGGATGCCCAAGAGAAAAAACCCCAAAGCCATGACCACAACCACAGCCGAACGCGACGCTAAATGCTCATCCAAATGGAACCTAACCTGACCTGCCAGCCTGGGCAAAACCAATCTGCCTTGGGCTGAGGGGCCCCACAGGGCTGTGAAACCGAACACTGAGTTTTCAGGGTTATAGGAGAGCAGGCAGTGACGAGAAAGAAGGTGAAAGCACCCTCCAGGCTCAAAAACCACTGCCACTGATGGTTAAGGTCCCAGCTTCCACAGACAAAGATGTCCCGGAGTTGCTCTGAGACTCTGCTCTTCTCTTTCCTCTTGGAAGAAGAACAGCTTCCAATCTAGAGACAGGCTGATGAAGTCTGCCTACCTTGGCCTCAGTCTTGTCCGACTCCACTCGGTGGCAGGAAAACCGATCGAAGTACTCATCTATGCGTCTGCAACCTTTCAATGCTACTTCCGCAATTAACTGCTTTTTACGAGCCTCCTTGAGGTCTTCCTCCAGCTCTGCCACTTTTCCCTGGGGAAACAAGGGCACAGGAGTACGGACAGGAAGGTCAGAAGCTAGAATCTGCATTTGCCCTTTCAGTTCAAAGAATCATAGAATTGGTTGGAAAAGACCTTTGAGATCATCGAGTCCAACCGCACCTGCCCGCTACTAAACCTGATCCCTAAGCACCTCATCCACCAGCCTTTGAAACGCCTCCAGGGATGGAGGCCCCATTCCCCTCTCTGAAAGCGTTCCAGCACCTCAAAATCATTCTTGTAGTGAGGGCCCCCAAAGCTGAACCCAGGATTCCAGACGCGGCCTCCCCAATGCCCAGTACAGGGACACAATCCCTCCCCTGCTCTTGCTGGACACACACAGAGCTCAGCCCTGCTGGCTGTTCGGAGCACCAGACGGCCTTGGGAATGGCTCCTTTCACTCCTCCATCAGTGCCAACCTCACCTCTTGTTCTGCACTTTCCCCCTCACACGGAAAGGCATCACTCACCAGTCGATGTTGGGCCATCTCCTGCACCTCCGCCAGCTGTTCACGGAGGGAGAGGTTTTCTCTCTGGAGCTGGGCCACTACCTCCCGCAGTTCCCTTGCCTGCCTCGGGCCTGACGCAATTTTCTTTCCATCTTGTCCAATTCAAACATGTTTTCATGTAGGGCTTCACTCAGCATTCTCATTGTACATTTGCTCTCCTGTTGAGACAAGCTCAGGTTGGTTTCCAACCCTCACACAAGCACTCTCACAAACACTGACGTCTCGGTCACGTTCTCTCAGCACCGTTTGTACCTTGACATCTTCTGATGGGCAGTAACTCAATGAGCAGAGGAAGGGATCTGGCTTGGCTGTGGGTATTGGAGCTCTGACGTCTTCCGCCTGTTCAAAGTGAAGAATCTCAGTTGACAGTACCTAGAAAATGAGCTCAAAACAGGAGGTGGGGCAGCTTTTTGGCTGGCCAGAAGAGGACTGGCACCAGCCTGACCTCAGAGGAGAAATGAGTTTTCCAGTCCTCTGTGTTTAGGAGTATTAATGGAAAAGTCTGTTTTCCCTTGCGGGTAGAATAGAACCCTCCAGTGAAGAGTGTAATCCTCTAGTGTAAAATCTTCACTTCAAAGAATTGTATAGTTGGCTGGAAAAGACCTTCGAGATCATTGATCCAAAAATACCGGAGAGCCCCACTGGGCATCAGACTTTGCACTATTTTCTGCCCCACACATGAAGACCAAAACATGCTGAAGCATTCTCTCCACTCTTGTGACACTAAGGGTGACTCGAGATTTCCAGAACTTTCCACAGCAAACCCAGCAAAACCCAGAACCAACGTGAGGAATGGACTCCCACAGACAGAGCTCATCGCTGCTGGCCATTAGAAGCACCAGATGGCCTTGGGAACGGCTTCTTTCCCTCATTCTCAGTCGGTGCTCACCTCACCTCTTGTTCTGCCCTGTCCCCTTCACATGGAAAGGCATCACTCACCAATGGATGTTGGGCACTCTGCACCTCCAGCAGCTTCTCACAGAGGGAATCTTTTTCCCTCCGGAGATGGGACAGTTGCTCCCACAGCTCCTCTGTCTGCCTTCGGTCCTCACGGAGTTCTCCATCCATCTTCTCTAAAGCAGATGTTTTTACACTGAGGGCTTCTTTCAGCTTTCTCACTTTCTCTTCAGCTTTCTTCTCCTGCTGAGACAAGATCGGGTTGGTTTCCAGACCCTCAAATGAGCACTCACGCACACACAGCTCTCGGTCATCTTTAAATTCTCTCTCTACTCTCTATTAATTATCATGGCAAACTCGTTACGCTCTTGGGAGCTTTTGAGCTCAGCCTGCAGAGTCCAGCTGCAGGGCGCTCTGCTCCTTCATGCTCAGGGCTTTCTCCACCTCCAGTTCCAGAGCTGTAATTCTCTGCTCCAGCTGCTTTATCCGAGTAGTGTTACTGGTGATTTTTACATCGGTTGTGGCCAGTGTGGCTGTCCCTAACTGAAGAACAAGATGCAACTTCAAGGAAGAGGGAGAACAAGGCAATGTCCACCCCTCTCACCCCGCACACAGGTCCCATACACGTTTAGGAACACTTTGTGGCAGCCGTTTGCAGCTGCCCGGCTTCCTCACAGCCAAGGCAAAGCTCTCTTCAGAAAATCATAATTCTCACTGGAAACTTTCTGCCACATTTCTGCTATGAGCTGATTTTCAGCAGCATCCCTGATCTCTCCCTCCAGCTCTGCCACTTTTCTCTGGGGAAACAAGGTCACAGGAATATGGACAGGAAGGTCAGAAGCTAAAAATCTGAATTTGCCCTTCCAGATCAAAGAATCGTAGAATCAGTTGGAGAAGACCTTTGAGATCTTTGAGTCCAATCGCACCTCTCCGGTACTAAACCAGATCCCTAAGCACCCCATCCACCAGCCCTTTAATTGCCTCCAGGGATTGTGACTCCACTACCACCCTGGGCAGCCTCTGACAGTGCCCGAGAACCCTTCTGGTGAAGACATTTTTCCTGATGGCCAATCTAAACCTGCCCTGAAACAACTTCAGGCCATTCCTTCTCATCCTATCGCCTGTCACTTGGGAGAAGAGACCAACACCCACCTCACTATCACCTCCTTTCAGGCAGTTGTAGACAGTGATGAGGTCTCCCCTCAACCTTCCTTTCTCCAGGCTCAACAAACCCAGTTCCGCCAGCCCCCTCTCATAACCCTTGTTCTCCAGGCTCTTCCCCATCTCCATTCCCCTCTCTGGATGAGCTTCAGCACCTCACAGTCCTTCTTGTAGTGAGGGACCCCAAAACCGAACCCAGGATTCCAGGTGCAGCCTCACCAATGCCGAGTGCAGGGACACAATCCCTTCTCTGCTCTTGCTGGCCACCCTGTTTCTGATCCAAGCCAGGATGTTGGTGGCCTTCTTGGCCACCTGGGTCACTGCTGGCTCATCTTAAGCCACTCACTACCGACACCCCCAGGTCCTTCTCCGCCAGGCAGCTTTCCAGCCACCCTTCCCCAAGCCTGGAGCGCTGCATGGGTCGTTGTGTCCCAAGAGAAGCACTCGGCGCTTGGCCGTGTTGAACCAAGGTCCATTCAACCCCCTCATCCAGATCATGGATAAGGAGATTGAGCAGAACGTGACTGAGCCCTGGGGAGATGATGACCTGCTGCGTGACCTTCCCCGGCACCAAGGTCGGACTGACAGGCCTGGAGTTCCCTGGATCCTCCCTCAGATCCTTCTTGCAAATGGGTAGACATTTGCCAACCTCCAGTCAGGTGGAACTTCTCCAGTCAGCCAGGGCTGCTGGAAGGTGATGGAGAGGGGTTTGGTGAGCCCTTTGCCCAAGGGTGAGCCGCTTCCTAGAGCCCCTCTGGGCATCAGCCTTTACGCTCTTCTGCTGCCGCACACATAAAGGCCAACGCATGCTGGAGCATTCTCTATATCCCTGTGACTCTAACAGTGACTTGGGACTTCCAGAACCTTCCACAACAAACCCAGCAAAACCCGGAACCAACGTGAGGGATGGACACACAGAGCTCATCCCTGCTGGCCGTTAGAAGCGCCGGAGGGCCTTGGGAACGGCTTCTTTCACTCATTCTCAGTCGGTGCTCACCTCGCCTCTTTTGCTGCACTGTCCTCCTCACAAGGAAAGGCATCACTCACCAATGGATCTCGGGCTTACCTCCAGCAGCTGCTCATGGAGGGAAAGGTTTTCCCTCCGGAGATGGGCCAGTTGCTCCTGCAGCTCCTCTGCCTGCCCTCGGACCTGACGGAGTTCTCTTTCCATCTCCTCTAAAGCAGATTCTTTTACACTGAGGCCTTCTTTCAGCTTTCTCACTTTCCTTTCAGCTTTCTTCTCCTCCTGAGAAAAGATCGCAGACCCTCAAATGAGCGCTCACACACACAGAGCTCTCGGTCATGTTTAAATTCTCTCTCTACTCTCTGTTAATTATCATGGCAAGAGACCAGCATCCACCTTGCTACGACCATCTTTCAGGCCGTTGTAGACAGTGATGAGGTTTCCCCTCAGCCTTCTTTTCTCCAGGCTAAACAAACCCTGTTCCCTCAGCCGTCTCTCATGACCCTTGTTCTCCAGACCCTTCCCCAGCTCCATTCCCCTCTCTGGATGTGTTCCAGCCCCTCAAAGTTCTTCTTGTAGTGAGAGACTCAGGATGGAAAGTGCAGCCTCACCTCTACCCGCTGATTACAGAGGGAAATGTATTCCCTCTGTACCTGGATCAGTTCCTCCCGCAGCCCTTCTGCCTCCTTGATGGCATCTTCTCTCTCTTCATCTTTCTTAACCAGTAGAGCACGCAGCTCTTCTGCCTCCTTTGTGGCCCGACAGAGCTCTATTTCTGCCTCCTCTAAAGCAGATGTCTTTTCACAAAGGGCTTTTTCCAGCTGCTCCACTCTCTCCTTCAGCTTTCTTGGTTTCCTTTTGCCTTTGCTCTCCTGCTGAGACAAGCTTGGGTTGGTTTCCAGCCCCTCAGATGAGCGCTCACAAACACTAAGCTCTCGGTCGTGTTCCCTCAGCTCCTCTAGTGTTAAATCTTTGGGTGCACAAACCTCCAACCCAGAGCTCTGGCTCTCCTTGACGGCTTCTTCCTCTGCCCAGGACTCATGAATGGCTCCTTCCTCCAGGATGTCGGCGAGCTCACCTACATGAAACCACAGATTGTTGGAAGCAGAATGAGCTCCTTCAACCCCTTGATGCCCAGCACGCTTTCGGAATCATCACGTTGCCGTAGACAACCTTATTGTTCCCCATCGCCTTCTCCCTGCAGCAGAGTCCTACCTTGTCTCCACAGAGCGTGTGTCCGCCGCCTGACTCCAGCAGCTCCTGCCCCGTGGGGAGCATTGGATGCCGACACCCCGTGTGCCCGGCAGGGAGCAGCTTCTCCCTTGTCCTCGTGCTTCCTGGGCTCCACATGGCATGCGTTGCAGCTGCACCTGGAGAGACAGAAACACAACCAGTTGGAGCTCTGCCGGTCACCATCCGAACGGCCCAGGATTATCCCCCCTTGCCACAGTGACCTCTGTGGGGCAGGAACACCTCCCGGCACAAAGCTGAGCCCCAGGGCAGGAACAGAGCCCACAGCCCTCCCAGCAGCGCTCGGTACCCAATACCTCTTGGCTGTGTCCCAGCAGTCAGTGTAGCGCTGCCATCCCAGCAGCTTCTCCGGGGCCAAAGCGCCTCTGACGTCCGCACGGTGGTGCTCGTCCTGTCCCTTTGTGCAGTGGTGACAAGTGCAGCTCCTGAAGGACACGGAACCCTCGTGCACCCACCAGCCCCGCAGGAAATGCCTGATCCGCTTCAGGGCTCTCTGGGAATGAGCCCTGAAGCAACTGCCTTCGGCTCGCCTCTCCGCAAGGAGCGGTGGCTGCAGGACTTTTTGGAGCTGAGGAACTGAGCCTCGAGGGACAGCAGGGACTGGGCAGCTGCCTACGGCTGGGCCACCACTGCACCACCAGCAGCAGCTTCACCACCACCTCAGGCACCACCACTGCAAGCTCTACTGGCTGCACCAGTGCCACCAGCTTCACCAGTCCAACATCCACTGGAAGCAAGAGCACCACCAGCTTCACCAGTCTAAGGTCCACTGGTGAAACCTGCACCACCGGCTTCCCCACTTCCAGCTCAACTGGCGGCACCAGAACCACCAGCACCACTAGCGCTGTACCCACTCAGCACCAGCAGTGCCACCCCGCACTGTGTGTTCAGGGTCTGCGCCAGTGCCACAGCTCTGGAAACCCTCTGTGACATCATGAATGGCTGATGATGTCATGAACTGGAGGTGGAGCAGGACTGGGGGCTGGCAGGATGGAGGGGCCACGTGCTCAGAACTTCTCTGCGTGTACGCGGCCCCGTCGCCGAGGGATGCGGCCCCTGGCTCTGGCTCTCCATGAACAGGAACTTCCAGAGGCGATTTCTAAATCGTGTCCAGTGTTGGTACTTCAGGAATCAATGGTGGAAGGGGCACAGCAGGGGAAGCAGCACGGAGCCTCCCGGATGATTTTCTGCAGGAAAGATTGCTGCGCACACAGTGTTTGCATCTTTTCCCTAAAAGCCCTTTCCCAGTAGGGACATTCCAGCAGCCAACAGAGAATCTGAGAGAGCTTCGCAGAACAAACCCATCTCCCGCAACAGCGCTGGGCTGCAGCGCCCTGACCCACACCCCAGCTCCCCTCCTGCTTCCCACTCCCCATGGGGTTGGTGTTTGGGACAGCCTGGACCACTCTGTGTTCCTCCTGGTACACCTACACCCGTGCATGTGCCTTTCCGTGCACCCCAAGGTGTTGGGGGGACTCTGGGGACATCCTGACCCCACGAGGGGAATTTGGGTGGGCCCTGGACCTTTGCCGTGCTCTCGCTGCATGCCCAGAGAGCCCTGGCTGTGCCTTTGGGAGATCCCAGACCCCTGGGACTCCTTCCTAGGGCCGGCATCTCCATGGACCTGTCCAGGAGAGGAAAACCCACAGCCCTGTGTGTCGTTTTTAAGAAGTACATATTTATATCTATTGGCGCACTCTTTCCCTAATTATTTCTGCCCTGTTCCGGCTGGATGTCTGGGAGCTGCAGTCGTGCACCCATGCTGTCCTGCCTCCTGTATCCGTGGTCTCTGCCCTCCCTGCAGGGGAGCAGGATGCGGCCGCAGGAGCTCTGGGCAGCCCCCTCCCACTGGTGGCTGCCACCTCCTTGCTGCAGCTTTGGGGTGGAGGCTGCTGCTTCCCTGGAGCCACCTCTGCCGGAGGCTGCCAGAGGCTGCCGTTCCATCCTGTCCCTCTGCTTTCATGCCCGAGCTGTTCTTTTGTGCCTCGGGGCAAACGGCCTTATCCACGGGCAGCGCTGCTGCTCGGCCTCCCTGTGCGTTGCCGCCATTGCCAGCAGGGAGAGGCACTGGGGTGTCCGAGCTGCCCCCTAAGGGCCCGTCGGCATTCTAAAGGGATGGGGCCGGGCCTTTGCCGTAGGGTTGGACTCTGTTGGCAGCTGGGATGAAGCTGAGGCCCGAGGAATGGCACCCACAAGGGGCCGGATGCTTGCTTGGGTTCCTGGTGGGCTTGAGGGGTGAGCGCCGAGCGCTCTGCCAGAGGCTGAGCTCCGGATTTGGAGCCCCCTTGCCAGCCCCCACTGGAGAGAGCGGATGGGGGTGGGCTGGGAGCTGGGACTCGGGAATGGAAAGAGGGTCCCCAGTGGAGACCCTCTGGGGTAAAGCGTTCCGTGTCCTCTGGCTGCACACAAGGGCTCTTCCCTCCTGGGAGATGCAGTGGGGACCCAGAGGGGCACATGGGGAACGGAGATGGCAGAAGGAGTCCTGTCAGGGTCTGGATGGCTCTGCACGCCCTCCCTGCGCCCCCCCCAGCAGCTGCAGGACCCTGTAGAGAAGGCCGGCCCTGCAGCGGGTCAGCAGCTCCCCCTCTAGTTTGTGTCACCAGGAGACTCCCCAGGAGCGGGATCCTCCCCGTTATCCCGATGGTTAGTAATGATGTGAATCGGGATTGGCTCCACCGTCAGCCGCCAGGAGATGTGACCTTCTCCAGCTGAGCTTTGGTGCGGCCAGTGACCGCCCGCTGGGCTCGGCCCCCTGCTCCCCAGGTCCCCGCAGCGTCCGGGGGCAGCGAGGAACGGCTGCTCCCTCTGGCACTGGGAGCTGAGCGTGATAACACGGCCCCCGAGCCTCGCCCCGCAGGGCCCAGCGCGCAAGGAGCCACCAGCAGGGCAGCGGGGCAGCCCCGGAGCGGGGTCAGGCTCAGCCAAGGGTGCAGAACCGGAGACATCGCACAGGGCCCTTCCCTCTGACCACCTTCCCTGGCCTTGGAGGCCGTCTGCGCTCCTGAGGGTTCCTGTGTGCACAGGAAAGGAGAAGCCACGTCTGTGTTCAAGCCACAGCTCCCAGCAAGCCCGGCGGGGGGGAAGGGGGATCCTGGACATCATTGATGTTTGGTCCTGGGCTGGACGTGTCCTCGGCTGGAGAATCCACAGCAGCTCTGTTCCCACCTTCTCCAGTGCCGGCGACAGAGAACCAATGAGCGAGAACCAATGTCAGGTCTCCAACAGCCTCAGTCTCACCAGTCCATGGACAAATCTCAAGCGTGACCGGACACAGGAAAGACATGGAGGGATTGAAGCCCCCCAGGAGAAACATAGGATGAAAGGGATGCCTGTGATGGAAGAAGCACAGATCCATTGTTCCCGAATGGAGACAGAGAGAACTTATCCTGCCACAGCACTCACTCCCGACACCACCTTGGGCAGACAGAGCCTCCCAAGACAATCAGTGCTATTGCACCTCGGGGCTCTTGAGGAACACCGGGCACGGGACGGGATCAGTTCTGCCAGGGAGAAGTGGCTCCTCTTTTGGGTTACCACGTAACGGGACCAGCCTTGTGCTCTGCAGCAGAAGCCTGGATCATCTTTCTCCTGGTTCCACGTGATCAATGGTCTCAGCCCATTGATCCAGCGTGTCCAGATCCCTCTGCAGAGCCTCCCTACCCGCAGGCAGGTCGACACTTCCTCCCAGCTTGGTGTCATCTGCCAACTCGCTAAGGGTCCATTCAACCCCCTCATCCAGATCATGGATAAGGAGATTGAGCAGAACGTGACTGAGCCCTGGGGAGATGATGACCTGCTGCGTGACCTTCCCCGGCACCAAGGTCGGACTGACAGGCCTGGAGTTCCCTGGATCCTCCCTCAGATCCTTCTTGCAAATGGGTAGACATTTGCCAACCTCCAGTCAGGTGGAACTTCCCCAGTCAGCCAGGACTGCTGGAAGGTGATGGAGAGGGGTTTGGTGAGCCCTTTGCCCAAGGGATGAGCCGCTTCCTAGAGCCCCTCTGGGCATCAGCCTTTACGCTCTTCTGCTGCCGCACACATAAAGGCCAATGCATGCTGGAGTGTTCTCTATATCACTCTGACTCTAACGGTGACTCAAGACTTCCAGAACCTTCCACAACAAACCCAGCAAAACCCAGAACCAATGCGAGGGATTGACTCCCACACACGGATCTCATCCCTGGTGACTGTTCAAAGCCCCAAGCAGCTTTGGGAATGTGTCATTTTACTCATTCTTGGTCAGTGCTCATCTTTCTCTTTTCTTGATCTTTCTTCTGCCTGGATAAAGTGAAAGAAGAGTAAGCTGCTACTCCAGCTTCTCAACAACCCAGGGATTAAATTAGTGTAATTATCTATTCTATATTGTTATAAATATTATTACAATAATATTATTATATTATTAAATGTTATGGTGGTACTCAGCTGGTGTTGAGTGGGTGCCGTGCCAGGGATGCTGCTGTGGTACCAGTGGTGCTGGGGATACTGGTGGAGCCGGTGGGGTCTGGTGCTAGTGCTACTGGTGGTGCTTCAAGTAGCGGAGCTGCTGGTACTGGTCAAGCTGCTGCTGGGGGTACAGGGGGGGCTCAGCCCGTACGCAGCCACCTGGGTCCTGCTGCTCCTTGGGGCTCGGTTCCCCTAGTTGTGGCCAACATCTGGAAGAACCATCCAAGTCCCGTGGCCACCGCTTCCTGCGGAGAGGTGAGGCGAAGCCAGATGGTCCAGGACCCATTCCCAGTGAGCCATGAAGAGGATCTGGTGTTTCCTGCCAGGCCGGAGGGCACAGGAGGGACTCCTGTCCTCCTGGAGCAGCAGTGCCCAGTATGGCCGGTTGGAGGAAGAGGATAAGCTGTTCCCTGTGGATGCCAGTGATGCCCTTGCCCAGGAGCAGCCATTGGCGAAGGAGCAGGACAGCAACTGCCAGGACATGGATAACAGGTACTGAGCGCTGCTGGGAGGGCTGTGGGCTCTGTTCCTGCCCTGGGGCTCAGCTTTGTGCCGGGAGGTGTTCGTGCCCCACAGATGTCACTGTGGCAAGGGGGGATAATCCCGGGCCGTTCGGATGGTGACCGGCAGAGCTCCAACTGGTTGTGTTTCTGTCTCTCCAGGTGCAGCTGCAACGCATGCCATGTGGAGCCCAGGAAGCACGAGGACAAGGGAGAAGCTGCTCCCTGCCAGGCACACGGGATGTCGGCATCCAACGCTCCCCACGGGGCAGGAGCTGCTGGAGTCAGGCAGCAGATACACGCTCTGTGGAGACCAGGTAGGACTCTGCTGCAGGGAGAAAGCGATGGGGAACAATAAGGTTGTCTACAGCAGTGTGATGATTCCGAAAGCGCGCTGGGCATCAAGGGGTTGAAGGAGCTCATTCTGCTTCCAACAATCTGTGGTTTCATGTAGGTGAGCTTGCCGGAGGAAGGAGCCATCCATGAGTCCCGGGCAGAGGAAGGAGCTGTCAAGGAGAGCCAGAGCTCTGGGTTGAAGGTTTGTACACCCAAAGATTTGACACTAGAGTCTTCACTGGGGGGTTCTATTCCACCCACAAGGCAAAACAGACTTTTCCGTGGATAATTCCAAGGGCAGGGGGCTGGAAAACTCATTTCTATTCTGAGGTCAGGCCGGTGCCGGTTCTCTTCTGGCCATCCAAAAATCCTGCCCCACCTCCTGTATTGAGCTCATTTCCTAAGTTCTGTCAATTTGGGTTCTTTCCCTTCGAGCAGGCAGAAGGCGTCGGAGCTGCAACACCGATGGCCGGGCCAGATTCCTCCCGTTCCCCCCTCAGCCCCGGGAGTCCCCGACCATCGGAAAGTGCCAAGGTACAAATGTTGCTGAGGGAACGTGACTGAGTACTCAAAAGCTCTCTGCATGCACAGGGCCCCTTGGCCAAGGGAAACGGCCCTCCCTTGAGGAACTTCCAGAGGCAATTTCTAAAGTGCATCCAGCGTTGGTGCTTCAGGATTCAATGATGGAAGGGGCAGGAAACAGCACAGAGCCTTCCAGCTGATTTTCTGCAGGAAAGATTGCTGCGCACATAGCGTTTCCGTCTTTGTCAGATGGAGCTGCCTTGTCTCGTTCCCAGCCTGGAGCAGCTTCTCCCATGTTTCCCTCTCCTTGGTCTCCACATGCCGTGTGCTGGGGCTGCATCTGGATGCACAGCAAGCACACAGGTGGCAAAGAGAGAAAGCCCAGGGCCCCTCTCCAAGGCTCCTGCCTCCCTGCATGCTCTCGGCAACCCCAGCCCTCCTCTCCTCTCCCAGCTCCTGGCAGAACGCACCTGCGGGGCAGACGGATGGGCTCAGCAGAGCCAGCTCTCACCTGGAATCACAGAATCATAGAATCAAAAGGTTGGAAGAGACCTCTTGTATCATCGAGTCCAACCATTCCTATTTGCCACTAAACCATGTCCTTGAACACTTTGTCTACTTGTCTGTTAAATACTGTTGCTGTTGCTTTGAGGGCTCCCCAAGCATTCCCTGTCCATTTTGAGGTGTCCTTACGCCTTGGTTTGCTTTTTGGTGTGCCCAGTCCCCCCAGACATGCCTTTTGGTGCACACTGCAACCCTGGCCATGCCACTCTGTTCCCCTAACACCCTCAATGTGCCTCTTAGGGTGCACAGCACTTCACAATGTGATTTTCAGTGTCACAGATCCTTGGATATGCCCTTTGGCTCCTGCGCATACCCCACAGTGTGGGTCAGCGGTGCCCAATCTTCACATTGTGAAGTTCAGTGAAACCTCACAGTGTTTGGTGCCCCTAGGTGACCCAGAGCCCTGGCTGCACATTTCGGAGCAGCCCAGACACTGATGTTTATTTCAGAGTGTCCAAATCTCACAGGCTGTGCGTGCCAGGGCATAAATAAGGACATGGAGCTGTTGAAGTGAGTCCAGAGGAGGGTATGGAGATGACGCGAGGGCTGGAGGAAACTGGGGGTTTCCATCTGCTCTGCAGGTGTTGGCACAACTGAGAGGTTCTTCCCACCCAGGGTGGTGGAGCATGGCAACAGCTCCCAAGGAAGCAGTCACGGCACGGAGCCTGACAGGATTCCAGCAGCATTTGGCCAAGGCCCTGAGCCCCACAGTGTGGATATTGGGGTGACCTGTTCATGATCTAAAGGTGCTGGAGAGCGTCTAGAGCAGGGCACGGAGTTGGAGAAGGGTTTAGAGGGGAAGCGTGTGAGGAGCAGCTGAAATCACTGGGTCTGTCCAGTCTGGAGGAGACTGAGGGGAGACCTCATCGTGCTCTGCAGCTTCCTCACAGGGGGAGGAGGAGGAGTAGGCACTGAGCTCTTCTCTCTGACCTGAGGGAACAGCAGGAAGATGCCAGGGGAGGGTTAGGTTGGACATTAGGAGAAGGTTCTTCCCCCAGAGGGTAGTGGAGCTCTGGAACAGCTCCCCAGGGAAGTAGTCACAACCCCAAGCCTGACAATATTCCAGGAGCATTTGGCCAAGGCCCTCATCCCCACAGTGTGAACGTTGGGGTGTCCTGAGCAGGGACAGGAGTTGGACTTCATGTCCCTTCCAACTCAGGACACTGTATTGTTCCATGCACTGAGGTGGAAGGCTGGAACACTGGACCTGGTCCTGCCCAGCTTCCCAAGAGGCCCTGGTGGACAGGAGCCATCCTGGGGGGCAGCGCGGCCCTGGGAGTGCAGGGACAGGGAGAGAGGGAGATGGACGGGAGTGAGATGGAGGGAGAGGGACAGAGAGGGATGAAAGGGAGAGGGATGAAAGGGAGAGAGACAGAGGGAGAGGGATGGAAGAAGAGGGATGGAGAGAGAGGGATGAAAGGCAGAGGGATGGAGGGATAGGGATGAAAGGGTGAGGGATGAAAAGGAGAGGAATGAAAGGGAGAGGGATGAAAAGGAGAGAGATAGAGGGAGAGGGATGAAGGGAGAGGGATGGAGAGAGAGGGATGAAAGGGTGAGGGATGAAAAGGAGAGGAATGAAAGGGAGAGGGATGGAGGGAGAAGGATGAAAGGGAGAGGGATGAAGGGAGAGGGATGGAGAGAGAGGGATGAAAGGGAGAGGGATAGAGGGAGAGGGATGAGAGAGAGATGAAAGGGAGAGAGATGAAAGGGAGAGAGATGGAGAGAGAGGGATGAAAGGGTGAGGGATGAAAGGGTGAGGGATGAAAAGGAGAGGGATGAAAGGGAGAGGGATGGAGGGAGAAGGATGAAAGGGAGAGGGATGGAGAGAGAGGGATGAAAGGGAGAGGGATAGAGGGAGAGGGATGAGAGAGAGATGAAAGGGAGAGAGATGAAAGGGAGAGGGATGGAGAGAGAGGGATGAAAGGGAGAGGGATGGAGGGAAAGGGATGAAAGGGTGAGGGATGAAAAGGAGAGGGATGAAAGGGAGAGGGACAAAAAGGACAGAGATAGAGGGAGAGGGATAGAGGGAGAGGGATGAAATCGAGAGGGATAGAGAGAGAAGGATGGAGGGAAAGGAATCAAAGGGTGAGGGATGAAAAGGAGAGGGATGAAAGGGAGAGGGATGGCAGGGAGGGCAGCCATGGGTCCTGGACGCCGCGCTTCCGGTCCCGCCACTTCCGTCCTTCCACTTCCGGTTCCGGTTCGAGGAGGCCGCGATGGCGGTGCTGGCGGCGAACCCCAACAACCCTGTGGTCTTCTTCGATGTCACCATCGGCGGGCAGGTGTGGGGACCAGACCGAGACCGGGGGTTTGGGGTCCCGGGGAGGAGGAGCAGGAGGGGATTTGGGATCCTGGGGCAGGAGGAGGGGGTTTGGGGTCCCGGAGGGGGAAGAGGGTGGGGTTTGGGGTCCCGGGAAAGGAGGAGGGGGTTTGGGATCCCAGAGGAGAGGGGGTTTGGGGTCCCAGGGAGGAGGAGCAGGAGGGGATTTGGGATCCTGGGGCAGGAGGAGGGGGTTTGGGGTCCTGGATGCAAGGAGGATGGGGTTTGGGATCCCAGGGGAGAGGGGGTTTTGGGTCCCCGGGGGAGAAGGAGGTTTGGAGTCCCGAGGCAGGAGGAGGAGATTTGGCGTCCCCAGGGATGGAGAAGGGGGTTTGGGGCCTGGGGGGAGGAGGAGGAAGTTTGGGGTCCCCAGGGGGAGAGGAAGGGGCTTGGGGTCCCCGGGGGGGAGAGGAGGGGTCCCCAGGGTGGGGGCCCAGCAGCTGAGGGGCTGCGCTGCCCGCAGGAGGTCGGCCGCATGAAAATCGAGCTTTTTGCTGACGTTGTTCCCAAAACGGCCGAGAACTTCAGGTACGGAGCAGCCGGCATTGCAAGAAAGCTGGGGAGGGGCTCTTGATCAGGGAGTACAGGGATGGGGCGAGGAGGAAGGGTATTAGAGTGGAAGGGAGAGCTAAGACCTTAGGAAGAAATTCTTCACAAGGAGGGCAGGGAGGCCCTGGCCCAGGCTGCCCAGAGCAGTCCTGGCTGCCCCATCCCTGGAGGTGTTCAAGGCCAGGTTGAATGAGATTTGATGCCCCCTGATCCAGTGGGAGGTGTCCCTGCCTATGGCAGGTGATGGAACTGGGTGGGCTTTGAGGTCCCTTCCAACCCAAACCATTCCATGACTCCCGTTGCTTTCTGCTCCCTCTGGTCGAGGCCTCCTCGCCTCCCCATTCCCTGGTGCCCACTGAAGGGTGCTCTGCTTGGGCATCCCATTCCTGCAGGAGATGTGGACATTCCCTGGTCCCTGTGACACATGGTATCTGCTCCACATTCACCGTCTCTCCCGAACTCCGTGTTTCCTGCCTGCCCTGCTCAGTTGCAGGAGGGGCAGAGATCTGCTCCACAAAGGGAGTGGGAGCAGGTACTGCCAGTTCCCGCTTCCCAGGGGGAAGGAAGGGAATTCTTGCACTGAGTCCATGTGTGTTGGCTGAATACAGCCCTCTGGCTCCTCACATGTCATATGTGGCTCACGCTCTCCTCTTTTTTGTTTCCCAGGCAGTTTTGCACGGGTGAATTCAGGTGAGTGGGTTACAGTGACCTTTTCTGTAGCCTGCGCAGAGGAGGGGGACTCTGGGGGTGGGGTTCTCACGGTCACGTTACAAGACAAGAGTTACAGAGCTCTGCTCTGGGGAAATGGCCCTGGGCTCAGCTGGGCACAGAGCCGGCAGACCCCCAACCCCCCAGTTCTGCCGCAAACCCCACTCTGGGGATCCCTAAGCCCCCTGTCGTGCCACAAACTCCACCCTGGGGACCCCCACCCCCTGTCCTGCTGCACTCCCACCATAGGGAACCACTCCTTTTGCACCAGACCCCTTGGAGACTGCCAAACCCCACTCCTGTCTCACTGCACACCCCAGGGACCCCCAGTTCCCCCCCTTCTGCTACGCCCCCCACCCTGTGCCCCCCCCAACCCTCCCACCTGCTGCAGCAGACACCCTGGGGTCCCCCCACCCTCTTTTCCTGCCACACTGGACACCCCAGCGACCCTCAAGTGCCCCTCCTGCCACACCCCCCACTCTGAGGTCCCTATGACCCCCTCCTGCTGCACCAGACACCCCGGGAAACCCCTAAATGCTCCTGGTCTAGTGGGAGGTGTCCCTGTCCGTGGCAGGGGGTGGAACTGGACAGGCTTTGAGGTCCCTTCCAACCCATTCCATGATCCGATGATTTTCCTTTCCATTCCCTTGCAGGAAAGATGGTGTCCCCATTGGTTACAAAGGAAGCACTTTCCACAGGTAACTCTGCTTTTGTTGAGGCTGTTAAGCAGCAGTTCCAGGTGTGGTTTTGAGGCCGGCCTCGGAAGCGTTAATGCTCTGGAGGCATTCGTAGCTCATGGCTGATCTCGTCCTCTGTGGATTTGGGGGGTTCTCAGCTGCGTGCTGCATACACCGGGGTCCCTGTGAGGGATTCCCTGTTCCTGGTGTGCTGGGTGGGAAATCATTTCCTGGTGTCTGTCACCTAACGCCTGTCTCTGCTCGAACAGCAGTGGGTCCCAAATTATGTGAGAGAACCCAACCCTTCATATTTATTGTAGGTTTTGGACTGCACCAGTCCTGGCCCCTGGTAACCGCTGCTGTGCTGCGGGACAGAGCAACTTGTTGTCACACTTGGAGCTTATAGAGGCATTTACTTCCTGAGAACTAAGCATTGTTTTGCTTCTTTAGGGTGATAAAGGATTTCATGATCCAAGGAGGTGACTTTGTAAACGTACGTATTTCTGTATTCCTTTTGTGCTTCTCCTACATGGTGCAATGTGCGACTGTTTCCAAGTCTTAAGGAGAAGGGCTTGGGATGCTGGGGTGGGAGAAGCTCAACATGAGCCAGCAACGTGAGCTCACAGCCCAGAAACCAACCGTGTCCTGGGCTGCATCCAAAGCAGTGGGACCAGCAGGGAGGGAGGGGATTCTGTCTCTCTGCTCCACTCTGGTGAGACCCCACCTGGAGCCCTGCATCCAGTTCTGGAGTTCTCAGCACAGGAAGAACATGGAGCTCTTGGAGTGAGTCCAGAGGAGGCCATGGAGATGATCAGAGGGCTGGAGCACCTCCTGTACAAGGCTGGGGTGAGAGAGTTGGGGTTGTTCAGCCTGGAGAAGAGAAGGCTGCAGGGAGACCTTAGAGCAGTTTCCGGTAGTGAAAGGGCTCCAGGGAAGCTGAGGAGAAGCTTTTTTCATGGGCCTGGAGTGATAGGATGTGGGAGAGTAGCTTTAGATTGGAAGGGGGAAGATTGAAATGAGATCTTAGGAAGAAATTCTTCATGATAAGGGTGGAGAGGCCTTGGCCCAGGCTCCCCAGAGAAGTCCTGGCTGCCCCATCCCTGGAGGTGTTCAAGGCCAGGTTGGATGGGGCTTGGAGCAACCTGATCCAGTAGGAGGTGTCCCTGCCCATGGCGGGGTTTTGGAAGTGGGTGGGTTTTGAGGTCCATTCCAACCCACACCATTCCATGGTTCTGTGATTTATGGGATCATTTTCGAGGTACCCAGTAGTAGCTGGAGGTTCCTTGTAGCATTGCTGCCACCTACAAGGTACTTGGAAACAGACATGGAGTCTCGGGCAAACATTCCTGCTCCTTCCCAAAGTATTTTCTCTAAAAGCATGGCAGCACAGCCAGAGCCCTCTCAGACTTGCAGGGATTTGTTCCACCCTGTTTTTCTTCCCTTTTTTCCTGTTCTCCCGGACAAGAAGCCCTGCAAATGTGGAGAGAGGCCTCCAGCGCAGAACCGAGTATCTCATGCAGGCGGGAGTTTAAACCAAGCTAACTTTGTTGGTAGTGAATTGTCTCAGAATAGAAAAAGCTTTGTGACTGCAGGGCTGGTCATACTCTGACCTAGAGGATGAGCCTCTAGTCTGGATGGCTACAGGAACACAGGGTCTCTTCACTGTCCAAGGACTCAGTAAAATCATTTAATTTCTGGATGTTTTTCAAAATAGGAGGAGGGTGATAAAGCTTTTTTTAATGCAAAATGTATAAAACTTCGTTGTGTGAAAGTCACGAAGAGAACAGACTGTGTGGCAAGTGGCTCAGCACACTGGGGTTTAGGGAGCTGCTAATTGTGATGCTGCTCAGATATCTTGGTGGGCTTTATGACTTCCTCCAGAGCTCAACAAGGGTTACAGATTGCACCCGTGTTTGTAATTTATAGATTACACTTGTTACAAAGCCACTTGTGGAGCAAGAGCAGTCACACTGGCCATTGAGGCAGAACATCTGTTCCAGCCTGGAGCTGGCAGTGTGAATAAACCACGGGGAGCAGGGGCTGGGCGAGCAGAGCAAAAGGTGTGGAGCTGCACGTAGTATAGTGGCTGGTTAAGTTTGGCCCAATAAAGAACACGTGTGTTAAGTAGAAAGGCCATGAAAGGAAAGAAGTTGCAGCAAGGCAGAAAAAATGGGGCTGAAGCGACCAAGAAAAGGAAAATCAACATAGAAAGGGAGATTTCTGTAAGAATAGAGAAGTATTACTGTCAGAATGAGAAGAACAGCAAAGCTGGTTAAAGGGCTGGAGAACAAGTCTTGTGAGGAACCTGGGGCTGCTTAGCCTGGAGGAGAGGAGGCTGAGGGGAGACCTCATTGCTCTCTGTAGCTCCTGGAAAGGAAGTTGTGGTGAAGTGGATGCTGGTTTCTTCTCCCAAGTGACAGGCGGTAGGGTGAGAGGAAGTGACCTCAAGGTGTGCCAGGGGAGGCTTAGATTGGACATCAGGAAAAACTTCACCGAAAGAGTTCTCGGGCACTGTCAGGGGCTGCCCAGAGAGGTGGTGGAGTCCCCAACCCTGGAGGGCTTTAAAAGACAGGTAGATGAGGTGCTCAGGGATCTGGTTTAGTAGTGGACAGGTACAGTTGCACTCTATGATCTCAAAGGTCTTTTCCAACCTAGCAATTCTGTGATTCTAATAGTAAATGTAACCAGCTGTGCCAGAGCTATCCGCTTGCATTGATCCTCCAGCTCTCCATGAAGGGTTCCTCACTGCACTGTTAAGGCCATTCTGTTGTGAGATCCCCGCTGAGTCCTTTTGGCATCACACAGGAGTCTCTGCAGCCCCACGGGTTCCCTGCCTTACGAGGGCCACACGTCAGGGTTCTGCAAAGTTATGAGCAGCCAAAGCTTGAGCTCTGCTGCTGGAAAGGGCTGTGCTGCTTTAATGTCCGAGTGTCTTGCAGTCCGAGCACCAGGGCTTGTGCAAAGCAGAAGGTGTCTTGACTTGCTAGAACAAACAGCAGAAACTAGAAACTCCGTATTTTAGCAACTGTCTGTGCTGAACAGAGAGGTTGCCGCCCTGTTTCTAGTAAAGTTGCAGAAAATAAGGTGAAATAAGCACCATCAGCCATCTTTTTCCTCCCAACCACTTCTGCTTTCCTTGTCACTCCAGTCCATTTCTATGTCCGCTGCCTTTTCGCTGGTGAGTTCAGGTGGGTCCATACCACTCCATAGCCTCCATCTCACTCTGGGAGGCTTGGACTCGACCTGTACAATCCCTGTGGCTTTCTGCCGGCACACGGATGGCAGACAACGTGCTGGGTAGTTAGAAATCGGTCGTCGTTCCTCCTCAGATGTGAGTCACAGAATGGTTTGAGTTGGAAGGGACCTCGAAGCCCATTCAGTTCCACTCCCTGCCATGGGCAGGGACACCTCCCACTGGACCAGGTTGCTCCAAGCCACATCCGAGCTGGCCTGGAACACCTCCAGGGGTGGGGCAGCCAGAACTGTTCTGGCAACCTGGGTCAGGGCCTCCCCACCCTCAGCATGAAGAATTTCTTCATAAGGTCTTATCTACACCTTCCCCACTTCCAATTCAAAGCCATTCCCTCTCATCCTATCACTCCATGCCCATGTAAAAATCCCTCCCCACTTTACTGGAGCCCCTTTCTGTATGGAAGTTGCTCTAAGGTCTCCGTGGAGCCTTCTCCAGGCTGGACAACCCCAACTCTCTCAGCCTGGCACCTCGGAGGTGCTCCAGCCCTTGCATCATCTCTGTGGCCTCCTCTGGACTCACTCCAAGAGCTCCATGTCCTTCGTGTGCTGAGGATTCCAGAACTGGACACAGGACTCCAGGTGGAGTCTCATGAGAGATGAGTAGAGGGGGAGAATCTCAGACGTTGGGGGGTGTTTGCTGAGCTGAAGTGTGCCCTTTGCCTTGGGGATTTTACATTTGATCTTTAAATAGAATTGTTTGGTAGCAGTTGCTGCAGAACAGGCGCTTTGGCTTACCGCGCACCTCTCTCACACAGGGGGATGGCACTGGGGTCGCCAGTATTTACAGGGGCCCTTTCGCAGATGAAAACTTCAAGCTGAAACACTCTGCGCCTGGGCTGCTCTCTATGGTGAGTGTGAAATAATGACATGGTGAGACCAGAAAGCTTTTGGTGCTTCCTCTGTGCCCTTTCCTTCAATGTATAAATTATTTGCTGGACCACAGACAACTCCACCATTGGATCCATGGTCGGAAAGATTGGCTTTGTAACTGTAGGTCAGAAGCTGCTCAGGGGTAGGGAAACAGTCCTGATCCTGCAGCGTCCTTTTCCCCCCACCACCTTTTCCTCCCCCTTCCCCCCTCCTTTTCCCCACCCTTTCCCCCCCCATTCCCCCTCCCTTTTCCTCCCCCCTTTTTCCCCCTTCCCTCCCCTTCCCTCCCCTTAACCCCCTTTCCCCCCCTTTCCTCCCCTTCCCTCCCCTTTCCCCCCTTTTTCCCTCCTTTTCCCCCCCTTTCCCCCTCTTTTCTTCCCTTTCACCCCCCTTTTCTCCCCCTTCCACCCCTCAGGAAGAACTGTAAGCGTTGCACGTTGTCTGGTAGGAACAATGCCCTGACTTTTGCCAGGGGAAACAAGCAGAGACGGAGCCTCAGTATTCCTGTCTTCGACTGCTGCTTCCCCAGCTCTTACAGCTGGCCTGCCCTTAAATCCACTAGTTTTGGGCATTCACTGTTTGGATTGTTATTCATCCAGTTCAAAATGTGACCCGGAAAGAGGTGTCAGGACACAGCAAATGTGTGCCGTGTGGGAGAAGGGAACCTGTGCTGGTGGTGACCAGCTTCAGGACCTGCTGGTTGTCAAAAGAGCTTTGAAAATTGCAGTGGACTTCAGTGTCACAGATATGTTTTCTTGGAGAGCACAAGTGCTCTGGGTGTTGCTTTGGGTGTGAATGAAATTCCACACCTGCCTGACACTGTTCCTGTGAGCCAGTGTGATCCTTACCTTTCTCATTCTGATCATCAGCACAGACAGCTGGGGTTTTATTCTGAAGAAACCTTCCAAAGAGCAGAAATCAGCTGCTTTTTTTTCTTCCCTGGTTCCTGGCTTTCAGTTTTCCCCAGGACAATCCTGCAGCAGTGAGTGCTCCTTGCCTAGGATTTCAGCCCTTTCTTAGGACTGGATTTCAACATGCTTTTGTGCTGAACCTGCCTTCCTAGAAGCATAATAAGAAGTTGGTGGCATGGCTTTTGCACACGCTGGCACGACCAGACTGGTGGTGTGCCACGTCCAGCGCTGAGCGCTCTCCTGCAGATGTATATCATTCTTCCTCTGGTTTCTGTGGCCCTAAGCTAAAAATAAGCCAGGCCGGGGGCTTGAGCAGCTGCACTTTCCTATGCGAGATACATCTGCCTTCGGTTTTCGGAAGTCCTAATTCATACGCTTTTTCTGTTTTGCCATTTCAACCCCCAGGCAAACAGCGGTCCCAGCACCAACGGCTGCCAGTTCTTCATTACGTGCTCCAAATGCGACTGGTTGGATGGCAAACACGTGGTGTTCGGTGAGTACTCGCAGCAGTGGCCCTGGCGTCCTGGCCCGTGGACACTCCACAGCCATGGGCTGCTCGTTCTTCCTCCTCGGTGCCAGAGACTGAGATGGAGCAGTGTTGGAACAAAACGCTTTTCCTAGCTTAGCTTTAGTCCAAATCTTGGCTGGTGCGTCACTATATATATCCTTGTGCTGGTACAGATGGGACAGAGAGCTGTGTGATGGGACACTGTGCTTTTCTGCTTTCGGAAAGCAGAACTGAGCTTTCAGGAGCATTTCTAAATTATAGAATCATAGAATCACCAGGTTGGAAAGGACCCACTGTATCATCGAGTCCAACCATTCCTAACACTCCCTTAAACCTTATCCCTAAGCACTTCATCAACCCGTTCCTTATACACCTCCAGGGAAGGCGACTCGACTCCCTCCCTGGGCAGCTGTTCCAGTGCCCGATGACTCTTTCCGTGAAGAATTTTTTTCTGATATCCAGCCTGAACCTCCCCTGGCGGAGCTTCAGGCCATTCCCTCTTGTCCTGTCCTCAGTCCCTTGGGAGAAGAGCCCAGCTCCCTCCTCTCCACAACCTCCTTTCAGGTAGTTGTAGAGAGCAATAAGGTCTCCCCTCAGCCTCCTCTTCTCCAGGCTAAACACCCCCAGCTCTCTCAGCCGCTCCTCGTCAGACGTTCTCCAGCCCCTCAGCAGCTTCGTTGCTCTTCTCTGGACACGCTCCAGAGCCTCAACATCCTTCTTGTGGTGAGGGGCCCAGAACTGAACACAGTACTCAAGGTGCGGTCTCACCAGTGCCGAGTACAGAGGGAGAATAACCTCCCTGAACCTACTGGACACACCATTTCTGATACAAGCGAAGATCCCATTGGCCTTCTTTACCACCTGGTCATGCTTAGTCACTGTCAGCCATTACCCCCCAGGTCCTTCTCCTCCGTGCAGCTCTCCAACCACTCTTCCCCCAGACTGTAGTACTGCACAGGGTTGTTGTGCCCCAAGTGCAAATGTAACTATGTGAGAGCCTATCTGCTGACTCCATGTGCTGCCACTCCAGCTGTAGGATCAAGCCCAGCCTTTGAGCTGCTGTCCTGCTTGCTGCTCCCTCTGATTCTCAAGTAGCACCGATATCATTCATTGCTGTTTTTTTCACCTCCTTACAAAGGCTGTGCTGACAGCAAGGTGGTTCATGCTGAATTGTAGCTGGAACCTCAAAACCTGCATTTCTACACGTGCTGCCCCTGCACTGAGAAACACATTTAATCTGTTCTGAACGAGGAGATGTTCTAAGAGGGATTTTTTTCTTTATTAGTTTAGAGAGCAGCAATGAACCCTGGGGTGCCCAGTAGCTCCACACAGCACAAGACTGTTCGGGAGGAACAAAAATGCCTGAATGTGTGATGAGTTGGGGAAAAAACATCCATATTGAAGACACATACAGACGCAAATATGTCCGTGTTGAAGAAAAGCTTTAAATTGGACAGGGGAAGATTTAGAGTAGATCTTGGGAAGAAATTTTTGATGCTGAGGGTGGGGAGGCCCTGGCCCAGGTTGCCCAGAGCAGTGGTGGCTGCCCCATCCCTGGAGGTGTTCAAGGCCAGGTTGGATGGGGCTTGGAGCCCCTGATCCAGTGGGAGGTGTCCCTGCCCATGGCAGGAGGTGGAACTGGGTGGGCTTTGAGGTCCCTTCCAAGCCAAAGCATTCCATGATTCAGTGGATGAATTTTCTCATTCCAGGTAAAATTGTTGATGGGCTGCTGGTGATGAGAAAAATTGAAGTAAGTTGAATTTGCCTGTTTCTCTGTGAATGTCCATGTTGGGAAGTCACATAGGGCAGTAATGAGGGTCATCCCTTGCTCTCTTGCTGGCTGTTTACAGGATGGCAGGGAACAGCAGTGCTGGTAATTGGAATTAGCAGTTGTCAGTGTTATAAAATAGCAGGAAATCTGTTGAGGCAAAGGCTGCTGGGTAGATTGACTTTGGAATGCTGTGTTCTCATGCCGTAGTCTGTGAGCGGGGATTGTACCCTTGTGGCTTTATTTGCAGTGTTCAGGGAGCTGAGTTGAAAAGCTGTTCCATCAGCAGCTCAGCCGGGAGTGTGAAGCGGATCACGGCTCTGCCGCTGCCTGGGATTACTTAGTGGCTGCTGAATCATCGGCTTTGCTGATCCCCGATCTGTGCGTTTAATGAGGAAAATCAAACTGCTCTTCTGACGGGCTTTCAGAAGCTGAGGATAAACACGCTCAGGGTGGTGGTTGCTCCCAGCGTTGTGGCTTGGTGTCAGGGCAGGGCAATGAGGAGGTTTAACCAACAGCAGGGTGTTCTGCCAGACGGCCAACAAGGACTTCAAGGCACACTCATGGAATGGTGGCCACGAGGGCCTCTGCCATCAGTGAATTCAACAGTGGGGCACAAACAGAGCTGAGAAGTGTTGGGCGCTGAGAAAAGGTGGTGTGCAAGGAGCTCGACAGCGTGATAGAACCTGTGTGTTGCTCTCTCTCTACACCAAAAGCACTGGTGGAAGGGTCACGGTGCTTTCTGTGTTGCGGCAGCGAGGGGCAAGTTAAAGAAAATGAGAGACTGATGAGAAAGCAGGCGAGTCCAGCAGAGCGAGGGGTTCAGAGTGAAGGTTGCTTTGTGACCATCTCATACCTGGATTCTCCTTCTCTACAAAAATGAGATGGCTTTGCTTGTTGCAGCTGTAATTCATAACATTAAAGATTTCAGGCAGAGCAGGCTCGAGTGATGCGGTGCCTGCTGTTCCGAGGGGCTCTGCGGGGTTTGCTCTGTTCCTCTCCTTCCATTCAAAGGAGCGGGGCCTGGGCTGGACCCCAAACCTCTGTGCAGAGACAGTTCACTGGTCAGGTCCATTGCTCTTAACGTGTGTCAGTGCTGCCGTGTTCCTCAGAGCCGTGTTTAGATCTCCCTGTTCCTGACAGCGCAGGCACCTCTCAGCAAGCCTTCACATCTGTCTTGCTCACTGGCTCTGCTTTGTCTTCGTGAGGTTTAACATGTTTTATTTGTTTGTCCCCAGAACGTGCCTACGGGTCCGAATAACAAACCCAAGCTGCCGGTTGTGATCTCTCAATGTGGGGAAATGTAAAGCAGTGAAATGAATGCGGTAAGTCTCTGTTTCACAGGCACCCAGTGCAATTAACCCTGGGCTGCTCTGCTCCTTAATTTTCTCTCGAGTTATTTTCTCATTCATTTGAGGCTGCAGAGCTGACTCAGCTCAGGGAAACACCAGAAACTGTTTCTCTGACAGGGTTAGTGTTTTACCAGCTCAACTCCCTGAACTGGCTTCCCCCTGAGCTACACGAGCAGCCAAGGCAGCGCCAGAGGGATGGGATTTTGCAGGCGCAGTCAGAAGGAAACGGGGTTGTGGGAGCTGAGCTTTGGAGGGCATTAGGCTGCGAGAGAAAGCAGTGAGTGAAAGGAAACTGCAACAAGAATCCAGCTGGTATTGCTCTGGCAGTGTGGGGCAGCGGCTGCTTCGCTATGACCAGCAGGTCCAGGAGCTCTCCGATGGCTACAGAAAGCAGAGGGTGCGTGTGGGGGCAGGCAGGGATCAAGAAAAGAAAAGGAGGCGGAGAGCTCCTCCGTGGAGCCTCTGTGCCACTGGGCTTCCACCACTGGAGGGCGAAGGAATTACTGTGCTGTATATTCCTACCTGAGCTCTGAAAGGCACCATGTCCTCATCCCAAGGGAGGCGTTTCCAGCATTCACTGTTATCCAGGCTTTGTTAAACCAGGAGGCTCAAGATAGAGCTCAGGTTAACGCACAGTTTTCTGTTTCCATTTGTCTGCCTGCTTCACCATAAAAAACACAAGCATTTACACGAAGCTGTCTGGATTTCTGTGTCTTGGGCTACAGCCCGGGCTACAGAAAGCAGCTGTAGGAGCCTCTTGGCTGCTGTTTCAAATTGCAGGAGTCAGGCATAAAATAAATTTTATAAAATAAAAAAGCAAATCCCCACCACTTTTTACCTTCTTTTAAATGAAGAGACATCTGGAATAGACCAGAAAGACACATCCCTGCTTCCATAATAAAGTCTTCCAAATCTGCAGTGCTTTGAACCCATGAGAGCTCCTCCTGTTTGCCAAAGTGACAACAGAGAGCGCAACCATCCTCTCTTTTTCCTGGTGCCAGGTACAGGCTTGTGCTGACAGGGACAGCCCTGCCAACAGCCCCATGCTGACGGGCCAGGTCCTCTTTAGGGTTGTCCTCCTTGTTGATCACCTCCATTTGGAGTCCGTGATCTGCGGCCAACATCCAGCTGGAGACTGGAAGCTTTTCCTTTCTAGGCACAAGGCTGGTGCTGTGTTGCTTCCTTCCCAGCCAGGCCTTAAGGAAGCACCTTTCTGCACAAGTCTGCCTCTCGGCTGCAGAATAGTGTTTGTCTCACCCAGCTTTAGACAGCTGAATCGGTTACCTGCCAGGATCCTTTCAGATTGGCCGGGAGAAGTGGCCACTGTCGGTTTTAAGGCCAGAGGTGGATGCAGCCGCCTGGCACCGAGCTGCAGGGACTCCTGGTTCTTTGCTCCGGGCTGGTGTGTGCAGCAAGGAGCCTTCGCTGTCAAACCACTGCAGCAGCACCCAGTGTCCCCGCACGGTCCTGCTGTGGGATGAGTTGGGAATGACTGTCCAACGTTTCTTCTTCGTTGCAGTGTTCCTTCCCCGGTGGTCAGGCCTGCGCTGGCTCCATAGAGTTCCAGCTCCAGCCAGTTCCCCCGCTGCCCCAGTCCTCTCTGCAGGCCAGACCCATGTGCTTTAGACATTCTCCTGAAGCTATTTAATAGTTGACATCGATTTTTATATGATTTGAAATGTAAATAAAGAATTTTGTTAATACGTGTGCAGTGCATGTCAGTTCACGTGCTTAGGAACGGATTCTTCAGGCAGGAAGGGCTATAGCACCCTCAGCAGCGGGCGTTGTCTCTGGCTGTTTCAGTACTGCGACGGGCGAGGGAAGCAAGCAGTCGACTCAATATGAGTGATAAAGCAAGCTTCGACTTTATTCAAAATCAGCCCGGATTATATACCCTAACATTCAAAAGATGCTTTGTGCTTTGTTATAGCACATAGATGCTTTGTGCTTTGTTATAGTTTATACATGATTAGCTACTAAAACTATTTGTTCTTTATTAATTCATTGTCCCTTGTTAATTCATTATTGCTATGTTGCTACTTCGAGTTCCGTTTATTTTCTTGCAGTTACAATTACAGTTGCAGTTGGGCTCGGTGCTCCATCCTGTTCCTTTGGGAAAGATTCGCTTGTCCTTCAGAAGTTTCTTCTTAGAGATTCCTCCTTGCATGCCTTCTTGTTCTTTTAGTCCATATCCACACTCAGAGTTTAACAAAGTTTCCATTTATACAATACGTGTCTCACAAAGCTTTTCTATTGAATCATGTCCTTTTTCACTTAACCATTTCCCAACACAGTACGGATATCAACTGCACATGGTGTTGAGGACATTGCAAAATGGGAAAGAAGGGGTGTGAGGAGCGGCAGCGCCCCACTCCACCAGCTCCTCCGCATGGCCGGTAAATAAGGCTGCCTGGCAGAGAGGTTCTTGGGAATCTCCAGAACAAGAATCAGGATCGTTAAGGCTGGAAAAGCCCTCTAAGTTCATCCAGTCCAACTGTCAGCCCAACCCCACCATGCCTGCTAAACCAGGTCCCCATGTGCCACGGCCACACGGTTTTTGAACCCCTCCAGGGATGGAGACTCCCCCACTGCCCTGGGCTCTGGGGGGAGCCCTCTGCCAGGGCTTCACCACTGTCAGTAATGAAATTCTTCCTGATAACCAATCTGAACCTCCTCTGGCACAACTTGAGGCCGTTTCCTCTCATCCCATCACTCGTTACTTGGGAGAAGAGACCAATACCCATCTCACCACGGCCTCCTTTTCAGGAGCTGCAGAGAGCGATGACATCTCCCCTTCGACACTGGTATGGCTGAAACACTTCCTGCATGTGTTTCCTGAGCTCTGATGTGAGGGAAGGGTCTGGAGACCAAGGATTATGAGAGGCAGCTGAGGGACCTGCGTTTGTTTAGCCTGGAGAAGAGGAGGCTGAGGGGAGACCTCATCACTGCCTGAAAGGAGGTGGTAGAGAGGTGGGTGTTGGTCTCTTCTACCAAGTGACAGGTGACAGGAAAGGGAATGGCCTCAAGTTGTACCAGGGGAGGTTTAGATTAGATATTGGGAAACATATCTTCACCGAAAAGGTTTTCAAGCACTGGTAGAGGCTGCCCAGGGAAGTGGTGGAGTCTCCATCCCTGGAGAGGCGTAAAAGATGGGTGGGTGAGGTGCTCAGGGATCTGGTTTAGTAGTGGACAGGTACAGTTGGGCTCCATGATCTCAAAGGTCTTTTCTAACCGAGTGATTCCATGGTTCTGTTGTGAACAAGGGTTTGTAAAATCCCCCTGGCACCTTGTGATGTGAGGCCATCAGGCTGTTTTGTGCCACGGCTGTCCAAGGAATTCACATGGGTGCTGCAGGGGTGTGAGAGCCTTGGGCTGGGAAACAGAGAAAGATTGTGCTGTAGGAGTAGAAATCAGGGCTGTGTGGTTACAGAGAGCGCACTGAGGTTGCAGGTGGATGGGAAAACTGCCTTTCTTCTCCCAGAACTGGTTGCAAGCGCACCTCCCTGCTGGGGGACAAGGAAGCCCCCCTCCTGGGCCTGGGTGACAGCGTGAGCTGTCTCATCCAGCAGAGTAAATGAAAAGGAGTTGGGATGAAGTCCATCCTGTTATGTGCAGGTTCTTCATCACACGCATCCCACCCTTCTGTGGGCAGCAGAGGTGTCTGGTATGGGGAGGCACAGTCCCTAGCGCTGATGGACAGGAGGGTGGATCCTACAGGCTTTGGTGTGCTCCATTAGCTCATGGCTGTTTAAAATCTTCGAAGCAGTCTCTGGCTGTCAGGATTTCCAGGTCTCAGTTCCTGGCATTGTAGAGCTGCTGAGGACACTCCTGCTCCCTCCTCTCTGGCCTGAGGCATCTCACCTGCTTGTGCCTGCAGGATATCAAGTGTTGGAGGAAAAACAACCATCCCTTTCCTCTCCATCCTCAAAAAGACTTTGCAGAGGGATCTTTCCTGTGAAAAGAGAACTCCCTCTGGAGTCTCTCACCCTTCGCTGTTCTATTTAAAGATTTATATTAAAAGATTTTTCTTTTAGTTGACTTACTGAGCACCATCCAATGTTGATAGCACAGAATCATGAAATGGATTGGGTTGGAAGGGATCTTAAAGCCCATCCAGTTCCCGTGCTACAGGCAGGGACACCTCCCACTGCATCAGGTTGCACAAAGCCCCATCCAACCTGGCCTCCAGGGATGGGGCAGCCCAGATGGTTTCTGGGCTGTGAGCACACCTTGCCAGCTCATGTTGAGCTGCTCCTCCTCCAGCACCCCAAGTCCTTCTCCTCAGGGCTGCTCCCAATCCATTCTCTGGCCACTCTGGATTTGTGCTGGGATTGCCCTGACCCAGGTGCAGGACCTTGCCCTTGTTCAACTCCATGAACTTGTTCAGTTCCCCAACTCCATGCCCTTGTTCAACTCCCCACCTCCCCAGCCTGTTCCTCTGGCTCAATCCCTCCCCTCCAGAGGGATCTTGCATCTGGATCTGCAGGATCCAGCAGAAATCTTGGCTCTCTTTGAGTCACTGTAAGGTGATGGAGGCAATGAAGAGATGAGAGGTGGTTGTTAAAGGCTCTGCCAAGATGAAAAACCCGGCTTTGCAGAGCACCTGGGTGGGTGGAGGAGCTCAGGGGAAGGCAGGGAAGCTCCAATGGGAAGGGAAGGATGGAATGCTCTGGGAAAGGCTGATTAAGAACAAGATTCCCAAGAGATCACAGAATCTTTTGGGTTGGAAGGGACTTCAAAGCCCATCCAGTTCAACCCCCTGCCACAGGCAGGGACACCTTCCACTGGATCAGGTTGCTCCAAGCCCCATCCAACCTGGCCTTGAACCCCTCCAGGGATGGGGCAGCCCCCACTGCTCTGGGCAACCTGGGCCAGGGCCTCCCCACCCTCACAGCAAAACATTTCTCCCTAAGATCTCATCTCAATCTCCCCTCTTGCAGCTTAAACATCAGCTACTTCAGGTCACTGGGATTAGAAAATACTAAAATATCGATATTCAAGCTCTTTGGGTCATTCCTGCTGGTTTTCCCTACAGGACACCTGGCCTGGCACATGTGATAAGGATGGATAGATGGATGGATGGATGGTCAGTGGAGTGGGGGGATTTACAGAGGTATCAGAGCTACGATGCTCAAAGAGACGTTAGTAGTGGTCCTGACGAGGTACAAGGAGATGGATAAAAACACCATGGAACACAACCAGTCACAGCTCAGAGGTGTGAGAAACGCTGCGCTGCATGCAGAGCAGCTGCAGGCGTCGTGCCGAGGGCAGCAATGCCACAGGGATTTCTTGGTGCTAAAACCACCGTTAGCAAAGAAACGGGCTTTGAAAATTATTTTAATAGTTTTAATTTTAAGAAAAAAAAAGATTATTTTTATTTTCCTGCTTTATTATCTTGGTGGGATTTGCTGCGATCAGGGGTGTCATTTTCCCTTATTTCTGCCTATTTTAAAATGGATGTGAGTTCATGGATTGATAGAATCATGGAATGGTTGGAGTTGGAAGGGACTTTAAAGCCCATATAGTTACACCCCCTGCCATGGGCAGGGACATCCCACTGGATCAGGGGTTCCAAGCCCCATCCAGCCTGGCCTTGGACACCTCCAGGGATGGGGCATCAATGACTTCTCCGGGCAACCTGTTCCAGGGCCTCCCCACCTGAACAGCAAACATTTCTCCCAAAGATCTTATCTCCATCTCCACTCTTTCAGCTGAAAACCCTTTCCCTCATCCTCTCCCTGCAATCCTGATCCAGAGCCCCTCCCCAGCTTTCCTGGAGCCCCTTTCAGCCCTGGAAGCTGCTCTAAGGTCTCCCTGCAGCCTTCTCTTCTCCAGGCTGAACAACCCCAACTCTCTCAGCCTGGCCTCGGGTGGGAGGTGCTCCAGCCCCGGGATCACCTCCGTACCCCGCTCTGGCCCGGCTCCCACAGCTCCCCGTCCCCGCTGCACTGAGGGCTCCCGACCTGGATGCGGGGACGGGGCCTCGCGCGCTTCCCCGCCGGGGCCAGCGCTGCCCAATGAGCGCGCGGGGGCGGGGCCTGGGGGCGGGCGGTGCCGCGCGGAGCGGCCAATGAGAGCGCGCCGCGGGGGGGGGAGCGGCGGGCGGGAGGGCAAGTGGGCGCGCGCCGGGGGCGGGGCCAGCTCTGGGCTCACCCAATGGGATCGCGCGGCGCTGAACGGGCGCGGGGCGCGACCAGTGAGCGCGCGGCGAGGGGGCGGAGCCAGTCCTGGGTTCAGCCAATGGCAGCGGCGGCCGTTTAACGGACGCAGCGCACGGCCAATCGCGCGGAGCGTGGGCGGGGCGCGCGAGGTGGGCTGCCGGTGTGCGCCGCCATTGTGGCCAGTTCGATCGGTATCGGGAGCGGAGAGCGGAGCTCAGCGAGCCCGGAGAAGGGAGCAGCCCCCCCCCCCCGGCCTCAGTCACCATCATCCCGCGGGAGGCGGCGCGCAGCCAGTCACCACCACCGTCCGCACCATGAGCAGCGAGGCCGAGACCCAGCCGCCCGCCGCCCCCGTCCCCGCCGCGGCCCCCGCCGCCGCCCCTGCCGCCGCCGACTCCAAACCTAACGGCGGCGCCGGGAACGGGAGCGGCGGCCTGGCCTCGGCGTCGCCTCCCGCCGGCGGGGACAAGAAGGTCATCGGTGAGAGGGGGAACGTGGGGTAGTGGGGTGGCGGTTGGGCCCCATTTCCTGGCGCTCGCTCCTTCTCCTCCCCCCCCCCCCCCCCCGCTCCACACACACGGCGCGCGCTCCTTCTCCGCCCCTTCACAGCGCCGCTCCCCCCCCCCCCCCGGCGCGCGCTCCCTCCTCCTCCCCCCCACCTTGTGGCGCGCGCTCCCTCCTCCTCCCCCCCTCACGGCGCGCGCCTATTTCCCACCCCAACTCCCCCTGCCGCGCGCTCTCCGCCCCCCCGCCCCGCCTCACAGCGCGCGCTCCTCGCTCCCCCCTCCTCACAGCGCGCGCCTATTGGGCTGCTCCCCCCGCCCCCCGTCCCTTCCGGCGTGCGCGCGCCCGTTGCTCTCCCCCCCCTCCCCTCCGCCGTTCCCCGCGCGCGCCCCCCCCCCCCCCACTTTCCTTCCCCCCCCCCGCCCCGGGCCCCGCGGGTGGGGGTGGGGCGGTGCAAGATGTCCGCCGCGCGGGGCCTTTGTGCGCGCGCCGCCCGCCACGTGCGCGCTGACCGCGCCGCTTCCCTCCTCCTCCCCCCACACCCCCCCAGCAACGAAGGTTTTGGGCACAGTGAAATGGTTCAACGTGAGGAACGGGTACGGCTTCATCAACAGGTGAGCGAGGGCCGGGGGGAGGGGAGGGATTAGCGTGGACGGGGCACGGGGGGAACGGTTTGAGCTGAAAGAGGGGAGACTGAGGTGAGATCTTGGCGAGAAATGCTTTGCTGTGAGGGTGGGGAGGCCCTGGAACAGATTGCCCAGAGCAGTGGTGGCTGCCCCATCCCTGGAGGTGTTCAAGGCCAGGTTGGATGGGGCTTGGAGCCCCTGATCCAGTGGGAGGTGTCCCTGCCCATGGCAGAGGGTGGAACTGGATGGGCTTTGAGATCCCGTCCAACTTAAACCATTCCATGGTACTATTCTATGATTTCAACACAGCAAAATTAATTTCTATCACAAGACCAGAGCACGTGGAGGGGTCTTGGGAAACAAGGGCCTGGAAAATTCGTTTGGTGACAGCCATTGATTAAAAAGATGGATTCAAACACACAGCGCTGTGTAAATACCCGAAGCTGGCACACAGGGAGGCTGTGTGGCATAGGAGGGGTCGTGGATGCTGCTCCAACTGGAGATACTTGTGCTTCTTTAGGGCCTTTTATTCAGGTTTGCCTTAAATGCTGCATTTTTTTAGCAGTCTGTTACCTTATGGCCCTGTTTTAAATGTCTGCTGAGCTCCTTCACTGGTTTTCTGTCTGCAACTTTAACAACTTGACTCTGTGTCTGCCCAGTTTGTCTTTCCCATGTAGGACTTAATGTTCGATGCCAAGTAGTTGTAAGCTTTAGCGTCTCAGGCTGTTGTAAACGTATATAAAGTCATAGGCCGCAAACTCCCTCTAGGGAAGGATTTTTTCCTGTTTCCCTCTGCAGTGGAAACGCTCGGTGATGTGAGTCAAACAGGGAAGCGGGAGCAGCTAGTTGAGACATCTGAATGGCTTCCCCAGTCATTAATTTGGCAGCTGTTTAATCCCTGCGGTTGCCATTATTAATGAGAAACCCAGCGTGATCTCATGTTATCAAGAGATTAGAGCTGCAGCCTGAGAACTGGAGGACATTTCCTCAGCTCTGGAATCTCTGGCTCACTACAAGGGGAACTTTGCAGGAGCTGCTGCCCTTGCTTGTCTTTGCTTCAGCCGGGTCTGCTTGAGACTAACGTTAGCTCTGGAACTAAGATTTAGCTTCGAGTAGGTGCACATCAACATCAGGTATCCTCTGTGCTCAATTAGTGTGTAAAGTGCATTTCTGATCTGAAATATCAGTTTTGAGTTCAGGGCCTCTGTCAGTGGTTCCTCACAGCTGTCAGAATATTAAATAGATGTGCAGCCTGGGACGTGTTGTAACTGGAGCTGCAGGTGGAAAGCTGGCTCTGTGTCACTGGCTCCACTGGCCTTGGCAGTGGTGGCTTGGTCTGCTTCTCTGATGACTTTTTTGATTTGGGAGGTTAAAGGTGTTGGGGGGAGAATCGTGTGCTGTTTGGATGAGACTGGTTAGGCCCTCGGATGGGATTTTCTCTTGAACGTGTCAAGGTTCCTTTGGGAAAGCATTCCCTCCTACTGTCCCACCATCCAGAAGGCAGCAGGCTTGGCGCTTGCTGGAAGACACCGTCAGGAACCACGTGGCAGGCACTGGGCTTCCCTACTGACCTGTTTTTTTTCCTGCCCGTATGTGCCCCTCGAGCTGTGTCTGTGTCACTGAGTCAGTTGGTCTGAACAGCCCATGTCCCCTGAAATGGAAACTGCATCTTCAGAAGGACTTAAAGGACAGGTATCTGGCGCAGTTGCCCAAAATCAAACTTGGGAAAACACGGAGCGTCCTCCCTTGCCAAGCACCGATGATAATGAGCAGTTCCTACCACCAGTTTCCAGTTGAGAGTGAGGGAACAGGCTGAGCTTTTTTATTTTTTATGGAGGCTCTTGGGAAAGGTTTTCAGCTTTTGGAGCATTGGTGAGATATCTCATGTGGTGAAGGGCAAAGCTCAGGCATTGCAGCAGCTTCTGGGTGCTGTGGCGTGGGGCCCTGGAGGTGGGTCAGAGGCTTGGCCTTGCCTGCCTTCTGACTCCCTTGTTCCCAGTGACTTGGGGCTTGCAGGCACCAATTCCATGTGGAAATGAGGTGGCTTTATTTTCAGTGGTGCTGTCTGACATAACAGCCATAGGTTGCGTTGAGGTTTTGGAAGAGTCTTAGTTGTCATCATCACATTCTAAAGCCAGTGGTGAGGAACCTGGCTTTATCTTTAATGCCCAGGAGAATTCCTGATGCTGTTAGCTCCCCAGTTCTGAGCACTCTTTCCCACAAGCCTGCTTTGCTGCGTCCTTAACCAGCCATTCTAGGAAGTAAAAGCCACTGTTCCAGAGACCAAGGGCACTCTCAGTGCAGCCGAGGTATGGTTGGCAGCGTGCAAGCCTGGATGTGTGGCTGTGGGTTTGTTAGGAGTGGCACAAGTGGCACACACAGCACTCAGACCAGCGCGGAGCCTCTGAATTGCAGCACAGGAATTTGACGGGGTTGGTGTTGTGGCTGTCGGGCTTCACTCCACGTGGTGCCTGTGGAAACTGCCGTCGGCGCACTGAAGGATAGATGCTCGTGGATTCTTGTCGACACAGACTTGAGCAAGGGAGAAACCTGAGCTGTTCCCTCTCTGCTGCCTGCTCAGCTCTTGAGGTTGTTCCTTAAATGAAGGAAATGCCAAGGCAGAGATGACACAGCTCTGGAGAAGCCACGCCAAGCTCAGGTGGTGCTGTCTGTGATCTCCCGTGCTGTGGAACTGGCTCCTCCTCTAAACCCCTCAGAGGGTGGGTCGAGGGTGCAGCAGGAGGAAAGATGTTTCACCTGGGCTCCTGGCCAGCTCTGCCATATTGAAGCCTGGCTGTCTTGACAGTTCTCTTTTTTGTCCCCACCCTAAACAACTGAATTTGTATTTTCCTGTGCATTTTATGCATGATTTTCAATTTCCTGTTGTTTTGCAGGAATGACACCAAGGAAGATGTGTTTGTCCATCAGGTAAGAGATCTTTGGCACTGTAAGGGGCTGCTTCTCTGAAACGTGCTCTGCGTGGCCTATGTGAGTAGGACTGAAGTTGGGAAAGAGACTCCCGCCTTCCAAGAGCTGTCACTGGAACACAAACAGCTGTTCCTCGCTCTTGGGTTGCAAACAGAGCCTGCTTGTACTCGGGGGGCTGTGCATATCTGCACACGTCTGTTGTTGGGACACGGGATTCATGGGCAGTGAGGAGAACGGCACCTGTAGGTGCGCGCTGTTGGCTCAGGGATAGCTGTTTGAAGTCCAGTTAAATTGCCCTGTGGATTCATGTAGTTGTTAGTAAGGATATGGAAATAAGGTTAAATGAAAAGGAATTAATTGGGCAGCAATGGGTCTGAAGCGCCAGGAAAGGTTTTTATTTTAGGCAAAACTTCTATGGAATTTATGGCTTCAGGCTTTCAGTGGAAGCCTGCAAACATTTTAATAGATACTTTTTCAATTAAGCAGAGATGTACACTTAAATATCATCTCTGGGGAGTGTGTAAACCGCTGGGAACTGGGCCAGTGAGGCTGCGTAACACACCTGTAGCTCATAGCAGGGAGCAGGTTGGCTTCGGTTTAGTCCCTTGTGCCTGACTTTTACACTTGTGTGATCAGTGGTGGTGTTTTTACCCTGTCTGGGGATCTCCTGTGTGAAGCAGCTCGCAGAGAGCTCTTAGTGGAGTGTGGATTGTTTCTGGCATTTAGGAGTCTGTGGGTTGTTCCTTTTGTTTCGAGTTAAGGATGTACTGCTGGTGTCATAAAGAGTGGGAGGGAAAAGGAACCCCTGGAAAGTGTTTTGACTGGAGTTTTATTTGCCATCTCTCTTGCTCATGCTGTGTCTCAATTACGTGCTATTAAAATGTAGAGGTATTTGTTTATAACCGGCTGTTGTACACTGGGCAGTGGAGAAAGGCCAGGTGGCTCCGCTGTGTTTGTGTGCCGAGGCAGGAATACCTACCCTGAAGGGAAGCGCTGGGACTTGATTGCTTGGTTAGCAAGTAGGGTGACCTGTGAGTCACCTTGGCTGATGCTGGGTTTCAGGCCTTGCTGTAACCTGTTTCTAGAAGCACAGTTTGGCAGTGATCTGGTTTAATGTAATCATTTTCACAATGATACAGTTTCAGGGACCCGATCTGAAAGAAACAGGCATGTTTTAGGAGTCGCGGCTGTGTGTGCTCTTTCCCATCCCCTTTGTCAAGCTTAGGTCTCGTGAAGAGCTGTTGCACTTGGCTGCTGTCATCATAAGGTTTCCGTCTTTCCCCCATATTGCTGCTTTATGGCCTGAGGGTCATGGCCGCGTTTTTCCATAGATTTTGTTCCATTTAGGGGAGAAAATCTAGTCACATTCTGTACTTTTTGTAAAGTTCTACACTTGTATTGCTGTGAGTTATTGTTAAGCGAAACGTGGCTCAGCGCGGTGCATATTGAATAACTCATCTGTCAAAAGTTTAATCAGCTGCTGAACAGGACAGAAAAGTCAGTGCTTTCCAGTAAGGCCATTTGGTGTGCAGGCAGCGACACAAAGGCTCATCTGGGGCTGATGCTTTGTAAGGGCTGACCCCTGGAGTGCCACATGCACCCAGAGTGGAGTTGTGGTGAAGTGACTGCTTTGGCTGAAGCGATGGTGTGGGAAACATCCGAGAAAGGAATCTCTTGGTTTCTGACTGTTGCTGTGTTCCTGTAGCTTGGGACAGGCCCCTTGGCGCGTAGTGCTGGAGGGGTTGGGGCTGGAATTGGAAGTGTATATCTGGGCGTTTCAGGGCAGGTGTGTGTGTGGGTGTAGGAAACGCAGGGAACCCCTAAGTACTGTGGGGTGTTCGGTGCCAAAACTCCAGTTTAGAACACTCTGGTGGGCTTGTTTTGGGGGGTGTTTGTTTTCAAACTGGTTTTCCAGCCAGCAGGCAGCGCACTGACAGAGGCTTCCAGTCAATGGTAAAGCTGTTGCACATTTCAGATAGGCCAGAACTGTGGCAATACAGGTAAATTTTATGTCTTCCTGGATTTTCATGGTTTAACCGCTTGTCAGGCAGACAAGTCTTCAGGATACTAAATACTCAAATCCCTCAATCTTTAAAAAAAAAAAGTCCTCACATATGTTAAGGCATGTTCTGTGCTGTAAATGTAACTGTGCGTTGTTCTGTTGTCAGACTGCCATAAAGAAGAATAACCCCAGGAAGTACCTCCGCAGTGTAGGAGATGGAGAGACCGTGGAGTTTGATGTGGTTGAGGGAGAGAAGGTAAACACAATTCTCCGTGCTGGAGTACGTGCGGAGAACTGGGTCTGCAGGCTCTGGTGTGGTTACTGCCTGCGGTTTGATTTGGTGCCTGATGACACCTGGGAGATGAATGGTTTCTCATTGCTTTACAATGTGGATGTAAATCCTTGCTCAGCGCCAAATTACTTTGTGCTGTAACTGGTTTGTTGCCGACCATTCTCCTGCCTAACGCTGCCTCTGTTCCTCAGGGCGCGGAGGCAGCCAACGTGACAGGACCTGGCGGAGTTCCAGTGCAAGGCAGTAAATACGCAGCAGACCGTAACCATTACAGACGGTACCCACGTCGCAGGGGTCCTCCACGCAACTACCAGCAAAACTACCAGAACAGTGAGAGTGGGGAGAAGAATGAGGGAGCAGAGAACATACCAGAAGGCCAAGCCCAGCAACGCCGTCCTTATCGCAGGCGGCGGTACCCACCTTACTATATGCGTAGGCCCTACGGGCGTCGACCACAATATTCCAACCCTCCCGTGCAGGGAGAGATCGTGGAGGTAATGCTTGGAGCGCAGTGCTGAGCATGCTGGGTTTGGAGCAGGGAAGTGGGACTCAGCTTCTTGGTGCTCTTAGGAGACAGTCAAAGTGGGGTTTGTATGGTTTGGCTATGAGATGAAACATTGGGGCAGATGTTGATAAACTGTAAGTCTTAATGCTACAGCGATTAAAACAAAGCGTGCTCATATCTGTGTAACTTCTGATATGATTAATAGGACGAAGCACTGATGCTAAGGGTGCTCTGGGACCGCTGCACATCACACTGTGTGCCTCAGGCTCAGCCTGGCAGCCCCTCGCAGCTGCCTGCCTCTCAGCTTGGCCACTGTCACCTTTGGGCTTTGTGTGTGGCTTAGGGGGCTGTTGCCTTATCTATTCCAGGGTGCTGACAGCCAGGGTGCAGGAGACCAGGGCAGACCCGTCAGGCAGAACATGTATCGAGGCTATCGACCACGGTTCCGCAGGTACGCTGCAAGCCCAGTTCCATGTTCTAACCTTGCCCTCTGGCAACAGAGGCAGAACATGGCCATGGTCAGATGCTGCATCGTTAAAGCCCAGCTTGACTTTCAGGGGTCCTCCTCGTCAAAGACAGCCTAGAGAGGATGGGAACGAAGAAGATAAAGAGAACCAAGGGGATGAGACTCAAAGTCAGCAGCCTCCTCAACGTCGGTACCGCCGTAACTTTAACTACCGACGCAGACGCCCAGAGAACCCTAAACCACAAGATGGCAAAGAGACGAAGGCAGCCGAACCACCAGCTGAGAACACGTCCGCTCCCGAGGCCGAGCAGGGCGGGGCTGAGTAAATACCGGCTTACCATCTCTACCATCATCCGGGTGCGTGTTTGCAGGTGCTCAGGGATGCGATCCCATGACTGGCTTTTTGGCTTTTGACACTTTCCTTCAATTTTTGCCTTGAAAGGTTGGGTCTGCCATTGCTCCTGTGCGACTGCTGCAGTTGTGAGCATGCTCGCTAGACTGTGAACCAAGCTGTGTGACTTTGCTGTGAGTGTGCTGGTTAGTTGGGAAGACTTAGTTACAGGCTTTAGTTTTCATTGATGAAGGCACTGCCTCTAGAACTCTGCTAGTCTTGGCCTCAGCTGTGCTCAGTAGCTCAGACTCATGGCAGGCTTTGCTCACCTGGGAACAGTAATTCCCACAGCGTGGGGGACTTGAAAGGAGCCGGGAGAAATGGTTTCTGGGTTCTACTCCCTCTGTGTAGGCATCCGCTTCTGTCACTCAGTCCCAGGGGAGATCCGGATACCACTAAGGCCTCTGAGCATTAGTCTCAAACAGTTGATGCAGAATTTGCAGGAGTGTCTCAGTGGCAGCTTCTTACCTAAACAAACAAAGTGCTGGAGAACTGGTAGAGACAATCCATGAAGCATTTGGGGTGTCTGTGGCAGCTTTGCTGCTGGACAATTGCCGAAGGGTTGGTGTTGGAGCATTGGGTTGTAGGGTGAGCTGGCTGGTGGCTTAGTGCTTGGTCAGTGCTCTCTTCTGATGGACAGTTTTGCTAATTTGGGAATTTGTTCATTGCTACGACTCTTGCTGCTTGTTCTGCTTTTTTTCGCGCACCTTATCTGTTCTACCTCTTTTCTCTGGATTCCCTCTCACCAGCATTCCTGCCCCATTCCTATTGTGTCCTTCTTTGCCTAGAGGGCAGGCACGTGGAAAGGTCCATGTAGGCTCTGGTTGGGTGGCAAGGAACGTTCACACACAAATGGGATGAGCAGGGAATGCAATCGTTGGGTATGGAAAGGAGTTTGGTGTCAGCAGCTGCCCTCTCCTGGCTACGAGTGCTTAGGGATGCATTCTCCAAGGGCTGAGATGCTGCTGGTTTTGTTGTGTGGATGGGTTACCTGATGCCTCCTCAAGCCTCACCGTGGTGTCGTGTGAACTTGATGTGAACCTTTGTATATTATCCTGGGGACCATCCTGGTGGTGAACACAAGCTGGAGGAATCCTTAATGTCCTGGGATTCAGAGCAGAGCCAAGGTGAACCTCAGCTGCTCTTCATGTCCGTTGGGAACAGTGGGGAATCAGAGCTGTGGTTTCTGTGGTCTGGAGAGTGGCTCACAGCCTCTGTGCCGCCTGTCAGATCCAAGCGCAGATCTGCCTCTCTGACAGCTTCCGAACCCTTCAGGCATCCTCGTGCCTCTCTGGAGCGGGTGTTGGGGTCTGCGCAGAGCCGAGCTGCGTCCACAGAGCCAGGAGGTGGCAAGGGAAGAGCTGTAGGCAGGATTGCCACTGAGTCAGATCCCTTGTCTCCCCTTTTGGGTTCAAAACCACCTTGTGCTGGTTTTGTGCTGGGTTTTTGCTCTGTCGCCGATGCACTCCAGCTGAATCGCTGCAGCCGATGAGGTTTGTGTGAGGAAGTTCAGCAGGGTGTGAGTTGAGAGCCCCATAGCCACCCTGCTGTGTGGCCCTGCCGCTGCCTGACCGTCCTCTCTGTTCTCTTTTACAGTTTAGTCATCAAAGAAAAGACGTAAGAAATGAAGAAGAGAAGAAAATGAAATTCCAGCAATAAGAAATGAACAGAAGAATTGGAACTGAAGACCTTAAGTGCTTGCTTTTTGCTGTTGACCACATTTCTCGAACTATCTGCATTATCTATGCAGCATGGGGTTTTTATTATTTTTACCTAAAGAGTCTCCTTTTGGAAATGATAAACACGTTTTTTAAAAGCCTGTTTTTTCTCAATATACCTTTAAAAGTTTTTAAATTGTTTCATATCTGGTCAAGTTGAGATTTTTAAGAACCTCATTTTTAATTTGTATTGAAATATACACCTGATTTTTTCAAGTCAAACTGCAAGCATCTGTTAATAAAGGTCTTAAAGAGTTCCCTGATGTGCCCAGTTGTTTTATGCTGCTTAGTGTGAAAGGGTTCGTGTTCATAAAATGGTGAGAGAAGTGGCTGCTTTATTTTGTCAGAGCATGGGGCTGGGATACAATGCAAAAGAATTTAAGTAAAAAAACCCATTAATTAATAATTGGTCCCTGCTGCAGCTGGGTGTCAGCGCAGCGCCCTGCCCAGAGCTGCTCGTGTCCCTGAGGGCGAGAAGGGCTGTGTGGTGGGCGAGGAGAAGCTCAACATGAGCAACTCACAGCCCCGAAACCAACCGTATCCTGGGCTGCATCCAAAGCAATGGGACCGGCAGGGAGGGAGGGGATTCTGCCCCTCTGCTTCGCTCTGGTGAGACCCCACCTGGAGCTCTGCGTCCAGTTCTGGAGTCCTCAGAAGGACATGGAGCTCTTGGAGTAGTGAGTCCAGAGGAGGCCATGGAGATGATCCGAGCGCTGGAGGACCTCCCGTGTGAGGGCAGGTTGAGAGTTGGGGTCGTTCAGCCTGGAGAAGGCTCGGAGGAGACCTTAGAGCAACTTCCAGTACTGAAAGGGGCTGCAGGAAAGCTGCGGAGAGGCTTTGGATCAGAGAGTGCAGGGAGAGGAGGAGGGGAATGGTTTTTGAGCTGAAAGAGGGGAGGTTGAGATGAGATCTTGGGGAGAAATGTTTTAATGTGAGAGTGGGGAGGCCCTGGCCCAGGGTGCTCAGAGCAGTGGTGGCTGCCCCATCCCTGGAGGTGTTCAAGGCCAGGTTGGATGGAGGTTTGGGCCCCTGATCCAGTGGGAGGTGTCCCTGCCAGTTGGACTGGATGGGCTTTGAGATCCCTTCCAACCCAAACCATTCTGTGATTCCATAGGGTGCCTAAAATCTCCACCCCAACCCCCACCATCAGGCACTGGGACTGCGTAGAGCCCTGGTCTGATATGGGTGGTTCACACTTGGTGTGCGGGATGGGGAGTCAAGGAAAGATCTGGTGAAAATGCAGGTTCCTGGCTGGGTTTGGGATCTGGTGCCTGCAACAACCGCCCCGTGGG
This sequence comes from Cuculus canorus, assembly GCF_017976375.1. Taxonomy (NCBI): domain Eukaryota; kingdom Metazoa; phylum Chordata; class Aves; order Cuculiformes; family Cuculidae; genus Cuculus; species Cuculus canorus. The sequence goes on along the minus strand of NC_071421.1, from coordinate 9,250,886 downwards.
CTGCACGTCTGTGGCCTTGCTGTCACACCCAGCTCCTCATGGGCTGTGCAGCCTCCGGCGAGCCAAGCACTGGGGACCCCACTGCTGCTGGGAAGCCTTTCCAGGTGGTAACTGCTCCCCATGTCCGGATGGTGACACCGACCCTGTGCTGTGCTTCCCCACACCCCACTCTGGCGCTGAGCACCGGGCGAAGCTGGGGCTGCTCCCCGGCTCCGGAGCATCCTCTGCACCCTCGCGGCTCAGCCTCACCAAGGTATGGATTAGTGGTAACGAAGGTGATTGCCATAGTCCTCCAAGGGGGGGGCTGGTGGTGGCTTTGGGGACCTTTCCTGTCTGTCCCCTAACGAGCGCTGTGCCATGGGAGCGCGTGCTCTTCTCGCTTGAGCTCAGCTGCTGCCCCCCAACACGGGGCTGTTGGGTTTTGCTCCCTGAACAGCTCACACGGCTCCGACTGCTCGTCCTTTCCGTGCTCTCCATCCTTTGGACTGCAGGCACCCTGCAGCTGAGCAGCACAGCATCGGTCGTGCCGCTCTATCTCAGTAACCCAGCTTTGCCGATCGGATTCCTTCGTTTTGTTCAGGTCCCTGGGGAAAAATTATTGGCTTTTCAGAAAAAAAAAAACCCTTTGGTCATTTAATGAATTGGTGACAGCGAACCTCGCTCCCAGGCTGCAGCCGCAGAGCAGCTGCGACGGCGAGGGAAGCAAGCGGACGACTCAGTGTGAGTGATAAAGCAAGCTTCAACTTCATTCAAAATCAGCCCGGATTATATACCCTAACATTCAAAAGATGCTTTGTGCTTTGTGCTTTGTGCTTTATGCCTTAATGCTTTGTTACAACTTATACATGATTAGTTACTTAAAAGTATTTGCTTCAACTTATACATGATTAGTTACTTAAAACTATTTGCTCTTTGTTAATTCATTATCGATTCATTGTCCGTTATTAATTCATTATTACAATATTGCTACTTCGAGTTTCATGTATCTTCTTGCAGGTATGTTACAGTTCAGCACTGAATACATTATTAGTTACTTAAACTATTTGCTCTTTATTAATTCATTGTCTATTGTTAATTCAGTGTCCTTTGTTAATTCATTATTACTATACTGCTACTTTGAGTTGTATCTTTCTTGCAGGTATGTTACAGTTACAGCACTAAATAGTTACTTAAAACTATTTGCTCTTTATTGATTCATTGTCTATTGTTAATTCATTATTGATTCAGTGTCCTTTGTTAATTCATTATTACTATACTGCTACTTCGAGTTTCATGTATCTTCTTGCAGGTATGTTACAGTTACAGCTGGGCTCAGTGCTCCATCCTGTTTCCTTGGGAAAGATTCACTTGTCCTTCAAAAGTTTCTTCTTAGAAATTCCTTCTTGTATGCCTTCTTGTTCTTTCAGTCCGTATCTACACTCAGAATTTAACAAGGTTTCTACTTTACACAATACGTGTCTCACAAAGCCTTTCTATTGAATCATGTCCTTGTTCACTTAACCATTCCTCAATCCATTTTTCAACATTCTCATATCCTTTTTCACTTAACCATTTCCCAACATTTCCCCTTTTTTTTTTTTTCTTTTTGCACAAGCAGAGCATGGTGATTTTTTGTTATACTGCGCATAATACAGTTGTAGCCTATCTTAAATGCAATTACAAACAACAGTATTAAGCCTATCCAACGCAATACCTCTTTAATCACAGAGAGGAGCCAAGGTGATAAAGAGCCAAATATCGATTGTATCCAATTGTCTATTCCCCATCCATTTTCCTGTTTCAGTTGGTGGAAGCCGTGCTGTAATATTTTTATTTTAGCATGTATGGATGTGGAGTGATCAGACAGGTTCAAGCAGCACATTCCTTCAAATTCCTCGCATCCATGGCCTTGTGCCAGGAGCAAGAAATCTATGGCAGCTCTATCTTGTAACACTGCATGATTGACACTTTGTACATCACTTGTGAGCATATCCAGAATTTCCGATGTCACGTTCAATTCGTCTTTTGCCCAACAACCCAATTGTTTTGCTAAATTCATTGCCTTATTAGCTGCAACTCCAGGGAGAATGGCCGCAATTGCTACCTGTTTGAATTCACTCCAAAATGTAGGGTCTCCTATCTGATTGGAGTCTAGCTCATGTACACTACGTTTTCTCCTGCTCGTTTTTTGGCTCCACTGCATGATCAAAGATACATTGGGGTGAAACAGTGGTAGTCTGCCAAGATAATAAGGCCCTCCTTGTGGTTGTGCCGGTATGCCATTCCATGCTCTATCTCCACAAATCAAGAAGATGCCTTTCGGTAGCCTTTTTGGAGTGTCAATTTTGCTAGCATTACATTTATCAAACGTTTGGTCAAAAACACTAAACCAATCTAAATTAGAGTCCAAAGTAGCCCAAGTGCCCCTGTATTTTAACCACGGTCGAGGTGCCACATCACTTACAGGAGTAAAATCAACCCATCCTCCTAAATTGTTTCTTGACAGACTGGCATTAGCGCTCCCAAGAAGGTCTAACTCTTCAGGGGGTGATTGCAAGGTCGTGTTAAGTGACAGTATTAATTGGCACTGCCGATAGGCATCATGAAGTGGTGGAGTTCCATTAATCATTCCATCTAAAACCTTAACTGCAGATAAATTTTGGCACAATGTTTCATTACTCACTAAACCATAAAACTCCTCAGGCTTCCACACTGGCAGACCTATTAAACAAGTTCGAAAAGGATTAGTCACTCCTCCTAGGCTAAGACAAAGCGAAGACTGATTCAATTGATTTGCAAATGTTACCCAAATATTGTCCCTTGGTTGATTAAAACGTGTTATGCCCGAAACTATAGCTACTGATGCTATAAACAGTACAATGTGATCAATTTTTATAAGCATGCTCACTGTTCCCTTTTTCAATTGCTCTATACAATTCTTCTTTTAAGTTCCCTTCGATGGGTCCAAACAGTGAATGTCTTGTAGATGTTACCTCCTTGGAACAACAATAGGTTAAAATTCTTGAATTTAACTGACCCTGAATTCTCTTTACACAGGCGTCAGCGTGAAAACGATAGAAGGCCAATATTTTTTGTTCTGGTGATTCAAACAAGGTTAAAGAGACAGGCAAAGGTAATTTAGTTTGCCTTCGCAGCTCTTTTCGCCAACTATAATAGCCAAATTTAAATTCACAGGTTGGACACCATAGAAGTCTCAAAAACATTTGCCTTATCCAAAATATTTTTTCACACATCCCACATTGTAAAGCTACCCATGCTGTACATTGTGATTTCTTACATCCAAGACAGTCCTGTTTAGCTGGTCCCTCGACTTCAAATGATGCTAACTCTTCTATCCCATCTATAATAGTTTCATAAGATGTAGAATTTTCAATAATGTCATCGATCTCCTTTCGATAGCCTCTTAACCTCTCAATAATAGGTCTTACAATTAACAGTAGTTTGTCATTGACCCTCTGCTTGTCCTCCTCCGTCGGTAGAATCACTCTGTCGATCATTGATTTCTTGAGATACTGCTGCTTTGGTCCATTTACTGGGAATCCATTTAGGTCCTGTGGGAGTAAGTACACACATGTACCCTTTACCCATATATTTTACTTCAGCTGGTCCTTGCCATATTCCTGTTGATGGATCTCTGTACATAACAAACATTGGTGGATTCTTTTGCTCATCACTATCATGACTATGGATCCATGCTGATGGTTCTTTCTGATCTCCAAATATACATAGATGATTTAAGACGAAAAGTGTCTTACTCAATCGTTCCTGAATGTCCTTGACTTCTCTAAACATATCTAAGTACGTTTTTAATACTTGATGAGCTCGTTCTATAATAGCTTGTCCAGTTGGTGAATGTGGTATTCCCGTCTTATGTTGCACCCCCCATGCTTGAAAAAATCTATAAACCTTCAGGCTAATATAGGCTGGCCCATTGTCTGTTTTTATAGTCTGTGGCACACCCATAATTGCAAAACATTGTGTCAAACGTCTGATGACATGAAGAGCTTTTTCTCCTGCTTGAGCTGTAGCCCAAATGAATCTACTATAAGTGTCAACAGTTACATGCACATATTTCAGTTTCCCAAAGGCATTAACATGCGTAACGTCCATTTGCCACACTTCTCCTACTTTTAACCCTCGAGGGTTGACTCCCATTCCTAAACCAGGGCCATGATGGCTACAAATTGGACATGTTCGAACTATTCCTTTAGCTTCTTCCATGGTGATATTAAATTGTCTGTGTAGTCCTCTGGCATTTTGATGAAAAGCAGAATGAGACTCCCTTGCCTTGACAAACTCATTTACTGGTGCGACCATTGAGACTAGTTGATCAGCATGGTGATTTCCTTTTCCTAATCCATCTTGCCACATATGACTTCTTATATGGATAATGCAATATTGATGAGTTCTTTGCTGGATAGCAGACTGTAGTTGTTGAATAAGTTCAAACAGTCTTTTGTTGATAATTTCCTTGATTCTGGCATCTTCTATTCTGCTTACAATTCCTGCCACATACATTGAATCGGTTACTACATTGAGATCTTTCCTCATCCATCGATTGAAGGCCCATACAACTGCAACTAATTCTAGTGTCTGTAATGAATCTCTCTCATCAGCAGTCAATATTTCATGCTTCCAAGTTCCATCTTCAAACCATGTAGCAGCAGCTCCGTCGTGACTTCTTTCCTGCATCTGTATATATAGTGACTGCCTGTTCCAAAGGTCGTTCACTTCGTTTGGGGCGTTTGAACCATTTATTATGAGTTATCCATTTTAGAATAGGTGTCTTCAGGGATTCCAAACTGATGGTGGCTTCATTTTCCAATAGGCTTAACTGTAAAGATGAAGAGTTTTGAATCCACCATTCCAGATCTTGCCTTTTTATAGGTAAATAGATGGTGTGAGGTTCCTTTCCAAAAATTTGTTTAATTCGTAGACGGCCCTTTTGTATGATTTCTGCTAGATTAGCCGTTTTTTCTTGAATTGTCGTTTTTGGCTGAATGCTGGTGAAGAGCCACTCCAATACCTTGGTCTTTCCCTTTTTCTTCAATTGTGTGAGGGCACCTATGAACTGTGATTGTTCTTGTAAAATTGTTAAGTCCACTGGAAGAGACGGATCTATTCTGTCTACTGCACGATCTACAATGATTTCAGAAAGATGTTGTACCATGTCTAATTGTTCTTTTGTAGGTTGGATAGGTTGTGCTGGATCTGTTCCTTTTAATAAGGGTCGCAAAACCTCAAGCTGGTCGTTGGAAATTCCTACCACTGGTCTGAGCCATTGCAGATCTCCTAATAATCTCTGCGCATCGTTTACAGTCTTTAAGGACATATTAAGTGTTAATTTCTGTGGTTGTATTTGTGATGCAGTTATGGCCCAGCCTAGGTATTTCCATTGAGGAAATCGCTGAATTTTTTCTTGTGCAATAATCAGTCCCTTGATGGTCATTTGTCTAACGATGTATTGTTCCTGTTGTTGTGTAAAAGGCTGTTCCTGGGCGAACAAAATGTCATCCATGTAATGATATATCATTGTTCTCGGCCATTCTTCTCGTATAGTTCGCAGGGCAACATCAACAAATATTTGACACAGTGTTGGGCTATTCTTCATTCCTTGAGGTAACACTGTCCATTCAAATCGAAGATCTGGACTTTCTCTGTTGATTGCAGGCAGGGTAAAAGCAAATCGTTGAGTATCATTAGGATGTAACTGAATGGTAAAAAAGCAATCTTTCAAATCGATGATTAAAAGATGCCAATTCTCTGGAATCATTGCTGGATTAGGTAAACCTGGCTGTAATGCCCTCATAGCTTGCATCTGTTGATTAACTGCTCTTAAATCATGTAACAAGCGATACTTGCCAGATTTTTTCTTTATGACAAAAATAGGAGTGTTCCATGGGCTAGTAGAAGGTTTCAAATGTCCTTGATTTAGCTGTTCTTGTACTAATTGATGAGCATGCTGAAGACTTTCCCTTTTTAGCGGCCACTGCCCAATCCATACTGGCTCATCTGTTAGCCACTTCAAAGGGATCGGGAAAGTCCATTCTGCAGTGACCGATATTAAAAATGTGTCTCAGTAGTTAATATCACACCAAGCTGATCAAGAACATCTCTCCCCAAAAGTGCTTGGACCCCTGTGGGTAAGGGCATGACAGTAACAAAGAGCTGTGCTGTTTTTCCTTCTAGTGTGACAAAAACTCTGTTACAACTTTGTTTTACTGCTTTTGACCCTCCAATGCCCTCTACACCTCCAAAAACTGGGCGCAAGGGCCACTGAGTTGGCCACTGTTTTTCTGAGATGATGGTGATATCGGCTCCCGTATCTACTAAGGCATCAAGTCTCTGATTTTCATTTAAATGTTGGAGAATGATAACAACAATTGGTCTCTTGCTAAGAGGCAGAGTTAACAAAACCATTTGTCCTGTTGAACCAAATCCCTCATTCTGTCTGGCCTCTTGTTTCAGTGGCACTAAATCTTGAGTATATTGTGGAATTGGAACCAATTGAGCAATCTTGCTCCCTGCTGGGATATGAATGGGGGGAAAGTTTGTTTGAACTACAATTTGTATTTCCCCTGTGTAGTCACAATCTATCACTCCAGGGAGAATAAAAAGACCCTTTAACCCACTGGAGGATCGTCCTAATAACAATGCCCCAAAAGGTTGATTATTAATACACACTGGTCCCCTTATTCCGGTTGGTACTTTTTGTGGCTGTTTATCAATCAGGGTTACATCTACTGTGGTTGCCAAGTCCAAGCCGATGCTTCCCTTGGTTGCTGGTTGTAAGCCGTTGTCAGACCTGAATTTGTTGACTGATGCTGAACCAATGCGGCAGCTCGTGGAGTCGCATTTGGGGTCTGCACGTGGCGACTCTTCGCGCTCATTCCTCCGTTTCCCGAGCGACGACAGGCTTCAGCGTTATGATTATTCATTTGGCATGCTGGACACCAGACTTTCATCACCCTGCAATTTCTGCGCATGTGTCCCAATCGTCTGCATCGGAAACATCTCATGATTTCTTTTCTCTGGGTGTTAGCCAGAGGACCGTTAAGTGGTTGCAATGGTGCGAGAGCAGCAAATACTTGAGTCTGCGCTTTAATCAAGTTGTCCCCTAATTCTTTAATTGTTCCCACTAAAAGGGCCTGATTCCCTACTGGCACCCTACTCATCCTCTCTAGCATGCTTTCAATAGTGGCATCAAGAGGGAGAGTTACTAAAATATTACGTGTAACAGCATTGCAATTTTCTAAAACACACTGTTTTAGTATGGAAGCTTTCATAAAGTCAGGCAAATCAGTGCATAAAATAGCGTCCGAAACTCTGTCTACAAAAGAAGCAAAAGATTCCTCCCTGCCTTGTTTGATAGACATGTACGATGGAGTAGTGGGGGAGGTCTTAACTCATTGTAAAGCCTCTCTGGCTAGCCTCATAGATTCCAAAAGGACATGCGGTCCCGCCTGAACTTGCATCTCAATGGTGGCAAAAGCTCCCGTGCCGGTAAGTTGTTCTGCTGTAACTCCTACTAACCTATCGCCTTGATCTCTTGGGGTATTAGCTGATAGCTCACAAAGACGTGTCCAATGTGCTGAGAATAAAAGCTGTTGAGACTGCTTTAGAATCAGCCTCATAATATTTTTTATGTCTTCCGAACATAAAATTCCACTGCCCCAGATGTAGTTAATCATTTGCCTTACTGGCTCACTATGCAGACCTGATTCATTGACAGTATTTCTAAGCTGATTTAAAATTTTCCAATCCAATGCTTCATGTGCTCCAGCTAAACCCCCTGCATTATCCATCTGATATACTACTGGAAAAGCAAGGGAATCAAGTTGTTCTAAGATTTCAAAATCTTGTTGCACCATAGCCTCTCGGGCTATATCTCCCCATTTGATCCTAACAATTTGTGGTCGTCTTTTGTCAGGATCTTGGCATTTTTCTTCCTTTACCTGCGTAGACTCTGTGCTCGTGCTAACCGCATCATCATTTGTCGAACCCTCATTGTCTGCCTGTTCCTCCGGGGGTGCCGAAGGTTGGACAGATATTCGGGGTATCTCTTGTAGCGGTCGCACTGGAATAGGTATTCCCGTGGGGGGTGGAGAAAAATAATCATTGCCAAATCCAAGACGACCATTATTTGGATCTGAGGGGTTAATTGGATCTGAGGGGTTAAGTCGTGCTGTAGCAGCTGCAGCAATTCGTTTTTCTGCCTGATATTTTTTCAAACAATTTGTAACCTCCCTCCATGATCTCATTAATTTTTTGGCTGTTTTATCGTTATCTATTACTGCATTCCATAAGGTTTCTCCTAAATTCTTCCATTCCTCTACTTCGAATACAGTATCTGGATTCATAAAATACCCCTTTGTTTTCCCTAGAGATATTAAACCTGCAAGGTCTTTCATAGGACCTGCTCCCAGCTTTTCTAAAAAGCGTTGTAAAATCTCAAGTGCTACCTCCCGCTCCATTGCGCGCGCTTACGGACCCTCTTATGTTAGCCGGTCCGGACCCTCTTAAGTTAGCCGGTCATTAAAAAAAAAAGGTGCAGCCTTACGTATCGCGAGTCAGGTAGTCTTCTTACTCGGCCGGCGAACCCCCTTTTTTGTTATCCGGGTTCAGGCGCGGATCGTAAGTACTGATTCAGTGTTGCCGATCTTCCGCCCCCTGGTCGCTGCTACCAGTGCTTCGCCGAGCTCGCCGTCCGGTGGAAACAGAGATTGGGGGTCCCTGTTCTTTTCGGTCCCTGTTCTTTACAGGTCCCTGTTCTTTACATGTCCCTGTTCGGGCGCCACTTGCGACGGGCGAGGGAAGCAAGCGGACGACTCAATATGAGTGATAAAGCAAGCTTCAACTTCATTCAAAATCAGCCCGGATTATATACCCTAACATTCAAAAGATGCTTTGTGCTTTATGCTTTATGCCTTAATGCTTTGTTACAACTTATACATGATTAGTTACTTAAAACCATTTGCTCTTTGTTAATTCATTATTGATTCATTGTCCGTTATTAATTCATTATTACAATATTGCTACTTCGAGTTTCATGTATCTTCTTGCAGGTATGTTACAGTTCAGCACTGAATACATTATTAGTTACTTAAACTATTTGCTCTTTATTAATTCATTGTCTATTGTTAATTCAGTGTCCTTTGTTAATTCATTATTACTATACTGCTACTTTGAGTTGTGTCTTTCTTGCAGGTATGTTACAGTTACAGCACTAAATAGTTACTTAAAACTATTTGCTCTTTATTGATTCATTGTCTATTGTTAATTCATTATTGATTCAGTGTCCTTTGTTAGTTCATTATTACTATACTGCTACTTTGAGTTGTATCTTTCTTGCAGGTATGTTACAGTTACAGCTGGGCTCAGTGCTCCATCCTGTTTCCTTGGGAAAGATTCACTTGTCCTTCAAAAGTTTCTTCTTAGAAATTCCTTCTTGTATGCCTTCTTGTTCTTTCAGTCCGTATCTACACTCAGAATTTAACAAGGTTTCTACTTTACACAATACGTGTCTCACAAAGCTTTTCTGTTAAATCATGTCCTTGTTCACTTAACCATTCCTCAATCCATTTTTCAACATTCTCATATCCTTTTTCACTTAACCATTTCCCAACAAGCAGCGATGTTCCTGCATTGCACCCGAAGCAGGACCTGCAGTAAAACACCCCGTTTGCTGTCTGAGGTGGAGTGTTCAGCGCTCCGAGCAGGCTCTGCCGATGCTGCTGCCCATCTCTCCATCTCCATTCCTTTGCTGGGACTTTGCAGCCCCGTGGCAGCGTCTGTTCAGGCCGAGGGCTCGGTCTGCTGCCTTTCCAGGTCAGAGAATCATGGAATCATTGCGGCTGGAAAAGCTCTCTCAGCTCATCCGATCCAACCATCAGCCCAGCCCCACCATGCCGGCTGAACCGTGTCCCCAAGTGCTGCGGCCACACGGTTTTTGGACCTCCCCAGGGATGGAGACTCCACCATTGCCCTGGGCAGCCTCTGATAGGGCTTCAATCCTCAGGAAAGACATTTTCCCCAATATCCAATCTAAGCCCTCCCTGCTGCAACTTTCTTCTCGTCCCATAACCTGTCACTTGGGAGAAGAGACCAACACCCACCTCACCACAACCTCCTTTTAGGTAGTGGTAGAGAGTGATGAGGTCCCCTCTCAGCCTCCTCTTCTCCAGCTAAACAGCCCCAGGACCCTCAGACGCTCCCAGAACCCCTGTTCTCCAGACCCTTCCCCAGCTCCGTTCCCCTCTCTGGATGCACTCCAGCCCCTCAAGGTCCTTCTTGCACTGAGAGACCCAAAGCTGAACCCAGGATTCGAGGTGCAGCCTCACCAGCACCAAGTCCAGGGGGACGATCCCTTCCCTGCTCCTGCTGGCTGCACCGTGGCTGATCCGAGTCAGGATGCTGGTGGCCTTCTTGGCCACTGCTGGCTCATGTTCTGAAGCCCCTGCAGGCGCTTTCTGCCCGGATCCCCTGCTCTGACCCTTGGGTGAGGGGTAGGGGAATAAGGACAATAACCAAGCAGTCAGCGGCTGCGGCCGTTTGAGGGTATTGGGGATTCCGCTTTGCTTTCACAATGGTTTGTAAGTGCAGAAGGGCGAGAATCCACTTGGAAAACAGAATTCCCTTTTGATGTGGGCTTGCAAACTCAGCTCTGCAGGCGGAGCCCTTCACCAGGCACCAACTGACCTTCTGCCTGACGTGGATGGCTACGAACTCCCTCCAACATCACCCTTGGTGACGTTCATTCTCGCTTCGGGCTCCTCGCCGTAGCCAGTTGTTCAACGTGAAGCCGACGCTGATGGATTTCTGGGCGCGGGTTTGTTTTCCCGCAGGTTGAGGCTCGGGACCACATGGAGTCAGTGTTGCTCTGTGCAGGAGACGCTTCCACCCAACCCCTCCAAAGCAATGGCAGAGCAGCTCCTCTGCCCTCTGTGTCCCAACAGCCTCCCCAGAGCGTTTGGTGGTGGCTTTTCTCAAAGCGACACTTTTCTGGCATTTTATTTTCATGAAACCGGCTGGAAGCGGGGAAAGAAATCCCTCCCCTGTGGGTGGCTTTGGCAGCAACGTTTTGCAGCCACCGACGTCGCGGTTCGCGTCACCTCTGCGGTCGCAGCCCTGTGGTAGTCGCGGTGACGTCCCAGTACGGGTGATGGTGTTTGCTGGTGTGGGGTTGGGGGGCAGAGGTGCCGCTGCCCGTCACACGCGGGAGTCCATCGCGTACATCTTGCGGGGCTGGGGGTGGTTCTGGGGCTGCCGGCGGCTGTCGGGGGCTGCCAGCAAAGAGTTGGGGTTGTGTCACGGCTGGCAAATAGTGGGGGGCTCGGGGTTGCCACAGCATGGGGACATGGTGGAGAAATCATGGAATGGGTTGAGTTGGAAGGGACCTGAAAGATCATCTAATTCCATACCCCTCCCCTGCCATGGGCAGGGACACCTCCCACTGGATCAGGGGCCCAAACCTCCATCCAACCTGGCCTTGAACCCCTCCAGGGATGGGGCAGCCACCACTTCTTGGGGTGTTCCAGGGCCTCTCCACCCTCATTGTGAAGAAATCCCTCCCTATGTCCAGTCTAACTCTGCCCCTCTCCAGTTTACACCCATTGCCCCTCATCCTATCACTCCAAGCCTTTGTGAACAGCCCCTCCACAGCTTTCCTGTAGCCCCTTCAGGCCCTGGGAGGTCGCTATAAGATCTCCTCGGAGCTTTCTCTTCTCCAGGCTGAACAAGCCCAGCCTGTCCTCGCAGGGAAGGTGCTCCAGGTGAACCCAGGTGGCCAGGGCTGTGGGGTCACCTCCCACTCTGTAGGGCCAGGCACCAGGGTTGGAGAAAGTGGCTGCCACAGTATCTCCTGATGGTGGAACAGCCAGGTTTCTGCAGGCGCATCGTTGTGACCGCCGGCTAAGGCTTTGCCTGGTCACTGAGTTCCAGCATGGCCACTACTTTAGGTAAAGGTCAACTCGCCTTCACCAGGACCTCAAGATCATAGTATCATAGTATCATAGAACAGTTTGGGTTGGAAGGGACCTTAAAGATCATCCAGTTCCAACCTTCGTGCCATGGGAAGGGACATCCCACTGGCTCAGGCTGCCCAAGGCCCATCCAACCTGGCCTGGAACACCTCCAGGGATGGGGCAGCCACCACTGCTCTGGGAACCTGTTCCAGGGTCTCACCACTCTCATGGTGAAGAAATTCTTCCTAATGTCCAGTCTAAATCTGCCCCTCTCCAGTTTATATCCATTCCCCCTCATCCTATCCCCACAAACCTTTATGAACAGCCCCTCTCCAGCTTTTCTGTAGCCCCTTCAGGCATTGGAAGGTCACTATAAGGTCTCCTCAGAGCCTTCTCTTCTCCAGGCTGAACAACCCCAACTTTCTCAGCCTGTCCTCGTAGGGAATCCACAGGAATCCTCTTGTAAAGATCCCACAGGAACGTTTCTGCACCCCCTCCGTGCCCCTAAGGGGCTCACGGGGCCCTCACCCAGTCCAGTCCTGCCCGGTGTCCTCCTGGTTTGGCGCTGGGCCCCCACCCTCTGCTCCGCTCCTTCATCCCATGCGTATCTCTGAGGGGGCAAAGGGTGTCTGGGGTGGGACAGAACAGACCGACCTGTGCAGGCGTGGAGGCAGCAGGTGAGCAGGATGGATGCCACAAGGCAGCCTGTTGAACCAGCCATCCCCAACCAGCACGACCACCCGAAGTCGTAGTGGACCCCCAGGAATATATTGTGGGACACCAACATGGCCCTCTCCACGTAGACGTCCACCGCGTACCACACGGAGCCCACAAGGCCCAGGATGCCTAGGAGGAATGGGGCTGGTTAAGAAAGAACTGTAGAACCCCCCCAACTCCCCAAGACCCCTCTTGGGTGTCCAAGCTCTCAGCATCCCCCCCTGCTCCCTGTTGGGACACCAGATCCATTTGCCCCGAGCTCTCCCAACAACGCACTCCCAATGCCGAGGATGACACCGGCCCCGTAGCACATCTTCAGTTTGACATAAGGATCTTCCTTGAGGAATTTGATGCAGTCAAGCCCAAGGAGCAACGTGGTCAGAGCCAGGCCAGCCAGGAGGTCCGCTGCGATCAGCAGGGTCCGCGTCACCACGATCTTCACTGGGCAGGGGAGGAGAACCAACAGAAAGGAGACTGAGGAATGGTCAGATACATGATGGGGGATGATGTGACCGAGAGCAGCCCTGAGGAGAAGGACTTGGGGTGCTGGTCAAAGAGAAGCTCGACATGAGCCATCAATGTGTGCTCACAGTCTAGAAACCAACCGTGTCCTGGGCTGCATCAAAAGAAGTGTGACCAGCAGGACCAGGAAAGGGATTCTGCCCCTCTGGTGAGACCTCATCTGGACCCTCATGTCCAGTTATGGAATCCTCAGCACTGGGAGGACATGTTGCTTTTGGAGCAAGTCCAGAGGAGGCCACAGAGATGATGCGAGAGCTGGAGAACCTCCTGTACGAGGCCCAGCTGAGAGGGTTGGGGCTGTTCAGCCTGGAGACGAGAAGGCTGCGGGAGACCTTATAACGACCTTATAGGAGCTGCACCTCATCTCGGAGTGCAGAACACCTTTGTTGAGAGATGGCAGAATTTCATGACCTCTCTCCTACTTGGTGCCCCCATGGCAGACCTCCTGGCCCATGGGTCGCTGCCCAAACCGTGTAGATGGGACAGGAGACCAGGAGAAACCTTAGGCCTTCATCACTAAGTGGTGAAGGCCACCCCTTTGCAGCAAGGGTCATCTTGTCAAAAAGGGAGGACAGGAAACTCTTAGCTGTGAACTTAACAGATGTCTCGAGGCCGTGCTGTCTCACCTGGATGGTCAGCCAAGATGGAGTCATACTGGTCACAGGTCCTGACCCCATCCTGCATGTTGGTGACACACTCCCTCCAAAGGCCTCGGCATTTGTGGCTCACCTGGAGGCAGGAGAGAGACACTCAAGCAAAAAGCACCAAGAAGCACCCTGGCTCCCCAAAGATGTCCCAGCCTGGCAAGGCAGATCTCCAGCTCCCTCCACCCAAGCTGGACACATCCTGGTGACTCCTTTCCCATGCCTTGCTCTCTTATCTTCTTCTCCTGCTCCAGCATGTCCCTGCCTCTCTCATCCTCCAACTCATGCAGAAAGGGTCATGTCCCACCATGACCCCTTTCCAAGCCCTCAGAGACGTGGTGCAAGCCCATGGATGTCAAGGCACCCACCACTTTGCTCCCAGTTGCTAACCTCAAACATGACTGTCCTGCTAACCTCAAAGATGGTTGCTCTGCTCACCTCCAAGCTGTCATCAGCGTTCACCATCCAGCAGTCGGTGCACGTGGCCAGGAGCAGGAAGAGGGTTGAGAGAAGAGCAAGACCAAATGCCGTCATCTGCAAGGCTGCACTCATGAGGTCACCTGCAAGTGTGCAGAGAAGTCCACCGCTTCTTCTCTGGCCACTTCCCAGGTACCTGATCTACCAAGGACATGGTGTCCTCTAGATCCCTGTGGGTCAGCTGGAACCCATCTCATGGTCCTCAGCGCCTCCAAAATGCTCTGATACCCTTAGGCAAGGTTGGGCCACCAGCTGGGCACGTAGACTGGGTCTTCAGGGGGGACACATGATTTTGCAGTGGAGACACCGGGGCTGCTCTCTGGGTGGCTTCTCTTCCAAACAGAGTCTGAAGTTTCCAACTGGCCCTTTGGGAATGAAGAGCTGCTGGAAATCACGGTCAAATCCTGATGGCAAACCCTGTGATCTCTGCATGTGCCTCCTGATATCCTGAGGTTTCTCTTGATGCCTCCATCTTCACGTCCATGTGATTCCCTGGGCAGGTCGCCTGCTTTTTATGGATTGTTTGGTTTTTTGAAGAAATTTCATCAAGTGTGGAAAGATCTGGAGTGGGGAATCAGCGAGTGTCCCATGGAGATGTCCTAAACGCTAGCAGCAAACCCGAAGAAAACATCTCCCACTGGGGAGGTTGGTGGTGGCTGATGGGGAAGGGAAAGGGAAAGGGAAAGGGAAAGGGAAAGGGAAAGGGAAAGGGAAAGGGAAAGGGAAAGGGAAAGGGAAAGGGAAAGGGAAAGGGAAAGGGAAAGGGAAAGGGAAAGGGAAAGGGAAAGGGAAAGGGAGGGAAAGGGAAAGGGAGGGAAAGGGAAGGGAAGGGAAGGGAAGGGAAGGGAAGGGAAGGGAAGGGAAGGGAAGGGAAGGGAAGGGAAGGGAAGGGAAGGGAAGGGAAGGGAAGGGAAGGGAAGGGAAGGGAAGGGAAGGGAAGGGAAGGGAAGGGAAGGGAAGGGAAGGGAAGGGAAGGGAAGGGAAGGGAAGGGAAGGGAAGGGAAGGGAAGGGAAGGGAAGGGAAGGGAAGGGAAGGGAAGGGAAGGGAAGGGAAGGGAAGGGAAGGGAAGGGAAGGGAAGGGAAGGGAAGGGAAGGGAAGGGAAGGGAAGGGAAGGGAAGGGAAGGGAAGGGAAGGGAAGGGAAGGGAAGGGAAGGGAAGGGAAGGGAAGGGAAGGGAAGGGAAGGGAAGGGAAGGGAAGGGAAGGGAAGGGAAGGGAAGGGAAGGGAAGGGAAGGGAAGGGAAGGGAAGGGAAGGGAAGGGAAGGGAAGGGAAGGGAAGGGAAGGGAAGGGAAGGGAAGGGAAGGGAAGGGAAGGGAAGGGAAGGGAAGGGAAGGGAAGGGAAGGGAAGGAAAGGAAAGGAAAGGAAAGGAAAGGAAAGGAAAGGAAAGGAAAGGAAAGGAAAGGAAAGGAAAGGAAAGGAAAGGAAAGGAAAGGAAAGGAAAGGAAAGGAAAGGAAAGGAAAGGAAAGGAAAGGAAAGGAAAGGAAAGGAAAGGAAAGGAAAGGAAAGGAAAGGAAAGGAAAGGAAAGGAAAGGAAAGGAAAGGAAAGGAAAGGAAAGGAAAAAGAGCCCTATTCAGACGGACAAGGGGCTCGGGGGCAACAGTACCTTTACTGCCAGGTCATCACTGCAGTGGAACTATGGCCAACCTCTTTGTCGCCGATGGCTGAGGCTGCGGCCGTGAGTCATGAAGGCTTTCAGGTGCCAATGGGATTTAATCCTGACCCACCTGCTGGAGTCCCGGCGATGCAGCACCAGACGGAGCCTGCGCTGGGCTATTTAAGGTTTTTCCAGGGCACGTCAGATGGGGTTTGCATTCCCCGGCGTGATGGGCATCCCTGCTGTGAAAGTGGTCAGAGGTTGGAATGGAGCCTCCTCAAAGCACATCACGTGTGGAAACCTGCGGGAACCCACTGGGAACGCTCCCTGGGTGGTGGACGCTGTGTCCCGGGCAAATATCCCACAATTTTCAATTAGACCTTTTAATTACTGCCCAGGAGCGAGTGGCGTGAGAGATGCTGGGACTCCACAACTGGTGCAGGAGAACCAGGGGGGTGCGGGTGGCTGGAGAAAGCAGCTGAAATGCAAGGAGGAAAGTAAGAACCCTTCGGGAGGGCTTGTGGCCCATCATGAAGACCCTGTTTCCCTCTCCATTAAGTGGAAACAAGTGACAAACACTGCAGTGGCTCTGGCTCAGGGGTGGTTATGGCTCAGGTGAGGCGTCCAGGTGGACCTCAGGGAGGTTTTTGTGACCCTGGGAAGTGGTTTCCCAGCTGCCCGGCACCGGGAACTGCCCCAAGGGATTCAGGTCCGTTTCCTGGTCCCCCGTTACTGGTAAAAGAAATTGCTTTTGCTCTTGAGCGATGCTGCATCAAACTGGAAACACAGGACATGGGGCTGTTGGAACGGGTCTGGAGGAGACCACGGAGATGATCCGAGGGCTGGAGCACCTTCCGTATGAGGACAGGCTGAGAGAGTTGGGGTTCCTCAGCCTGGAGAAGAGAAGGCTGTGGGGAGAGATTAGAGCAGCTTCCAGTATGGAAAGGGGCTCCAGGAAAGCTGGGGATGGGGTCTTCATCGCAGAGTGCAGGGAGAGGGTGAGGGGGAGGATTTTGAGCTGGAAGAGGGGAGATTGAGATGAGATCTTAGGGAGAAATGCTTTGCTGTTCAGGTGGTGAGGCCCTGGCCCAGGTTGCCCAGGGAAGCTGTGGCTGCCCCATCCATGGAGGTGTTCAAGGCCAGGTTGGATGGTTCTTGGAGCCCCTGATGCAGTGGGAAGTGTCCCTGCCCATGGCAGGGGTTGGAACTGGATGGGCTTTGAGGTCCCTTCCAACCCAAACCATTCCATGATCCTCTCCTCATCCCTGGGACCACCCTCAGCTCCCAGACCGGTGGAAAACGCAGCCTCACTCCCTTGTCACGGGTTAGATTCGAGACCCACTTGGGTTTTTAGGTTCGTTTGGGTTTTTTTTTTTTTTCCCCTCTCACTAATCCTCTGTGGCGTTGAACTGTGGGGATTTTGGGAACACAGCTCATCCTTGGCAAAGCTTTGAGCTCCAGCCCTGCAGAATCACCCGATGTGTGCAATTGCTAAGGCTTTCTTTGGGGTTATCCTGTTTTCCTGGGATTTCAGCACATGGCAGGGCCAGTGCTTGGGTGAAAATATCCAGGAGGATGTTTTCCTTCAGTTCCCAACGAGAAATCATGGTACTTGGATACCTATGACAAAGGTAAAACCTATTGCTAAAACTGCAATAGGTTTATATTCACAGAATCACGGAATCACCAGGTTGGAAAGGACCCACCGGATCATCGAGTCCAACCATTCCTAACACTCCCTTAAACCATGTCCCTCAGCACTTCATACTTCAAACAATCACTTTATGAGATATATATATATATATAAAATAATCAACTTGATTGTTGATTCCCACCTGAAACCCTTTGGAGGGGTGAGAAGGTGTGGGTAGACCTACCGGCCAGTGAAAAATGAAGGAATTTCCCTGGTTAATGAGGGTGAAAATAAGATCTTGTGGCCCACGAGGGTGGTAAAACCCATTTGTTAAAAAAAATGGTGCTGAGAGGAGACCCCAAACCTTTGTATTTTAGCACATGCTGTGCAGGATAAACCTGCTGTGGCTGGAAGGGAAAATAAAGAAATGAAGTTGTTTTCATCGCCTGGACGAGGCGGGGAGGGCTCTGCAGATGCCCTTGGGGCAGGGCAGCAAGTGAAAATGAATAAAAAGGATAAAAATGGATAAAACCACCATGGAACACAACCAGTCACAGCTCAGAGGCGTGAGAAACGCTGCGCTGCATGCAGAGCAGCTGCAGGCGTCGTGCCGAGGGCAGCAATGCCACAGGGATTTCTTGGTGCTAAAACCACCGTTAGCAAAGAAACGGGCTTTGAAAATTATTTTAATAGTTTTAATTTTAAGAAAAAAAAAAAGATTATTTTTATTTTCCTGCTTTATTATCTTGGTGGGATTTGCTGCGATCAGGGGTGTCATTTTCCCTTATTTCTGCCTATTTTAAAGTGGATGTGAGTTCATGGATTGATAGAATCATGGAATGGTTGGAGTTGGAAGGGACTTTAAAGCCCATATAGTTACACCCCCTGCCATGGGCAGGGACATCCCACTGGATCAGGGGTTCCAAGTCCCATCCAGCCTGGCCTTGGACACCTCCAGGGATGGGGCATCAATGACTTCTCCGGGCAACCTGTTCCAGGGCCTCCCCACCTGAACAGCAAACATTTCTCCCCAAGATCTCATCTCCATCTCCACTCTTTCAGCTGAAAACCCTTCCCCTCATCCTCTCCCTGCTCTCCTGATCCAGAGCCCCTCCCCAGCTTTCCTGGAGCCCCTTTCAGCCCTGGAAGCTGCTCTAAGGTCTCCCTGCAGCCTTCTCTTCTCCAGACTGAACAACTCAAACTCTCTCAGCAGGTCTTCATAGAAGAGGTGGGACTCTACAGGGATGTCCCTGCCCATGGAAGGGGGGTTGGAACTAGATGATCATTAAGGTCCCTTCCAACCCAAACTATTCTATGATTCTACAATTCTAAGAGGTTCTCCAGCCCTCAGATCATCTCCATGGCCTCCTCTGGACTTGTTCCAACAGTTCCATGTCCTTCCTGTGATGAGGACTCCACAATTGGACACGAAGTTCCAAGGGGGTCTCACCAGAGCGGAGCAGAAGGGCAGAATCCTCTCCCTGGTCCTGCTGGTCCCACTGCTCCGGGCGCAGCCCAGGACACGGTTGGTTTCTGGGCTGTCAGTGACGCAACAGCTACACCAAAACACCTCAATATTGTTCATCACACTGATTTTTATTTGGCAAAAGCAGAGTGGTGGAAGGGGACGGACACATTTCAGCCTGGATGCGCTATGGACAAAGGCAGATCCCACGTATTGCAGTGAGCCCAACATCCCGTTCCCATATTTTATCACGCTTCGCCCTGTGCAGAACACACGAGGGATTGTTTGGAGGACAGTGGGGGCCTTTGTACCCCCAAACACGTTATCGCAGCTCAACTATTTTTCCCACCCAGCACCCCACCCTTGACGTGCTTCCAGGCTGGGCATCCATTCCCAGGGAGCCCTTGGGTGACCCACAGAGCTGTCACGGGAGTCACCAAGGACCCCAAATCGCTGTTTGCAGAGGTGGGATGCAGTGTATCCGTGGTCCAGGTGCTGTGGGCAGGACAAGGATGCTGAGATAAGACATCAGCCATGTAAAAACGTAGGTGGGAAGCATCATCTTCCAAGGAAAACCAAGCATTGCATCACAAGGAGTGGTCCCCGCCCCTCCACAGGGAAAGCAAAAATCAGCTTTAATTAGCAAAGCAGCCCGTTAGGCACAAACCAGCTCTGAGATGACAGCAAATAAAGGAAAGCCCAGCTTTGAGGGTCCATCAGAGGAGGATGCTGGTGACATTCCAGCCTCCAGAAGAGCCCTGCGAGGGGACTGAACCTGAGATCCTCGGTGCAGCGCTGCTCTGGGGGACACCTGGGCTCTTCTGTGGGCTCAGCCTTAAATCCAGCACTTTTTAAGGCCAAATTCCCTCCTTTCACAGCAACACCTAGCAAAAAAAACTTGAGTTTTTTTAGCCAGAGACGCAGAAAACGGTCAGGATGGGGAGAATCCCCTTCGTCGAAGCCAAGGAGCAGCTTGGGATTTGGGAGAGGAAAGAACAAAGAGGCGATTGCAGAAAGATGACCACAATCAGAAATATTTTAATACCACTGAGTCACAAAAAAAAAGCATTTAAAACCCCAACCCGGCCCCATTCCCACCACACACCCGGAGGGGAGTGAATGTAATTTTATAGTAAAAGAATAAAACCGTTTTTTTTTTTTTCCTGCAGCACGCTGGGCTTGATACAAAAACATCTTTGGGATGGGTTTTCTTCCCAATCCTCACACGGGAGCTTTAGGTGGGGGTTTCTGGACCCCCATCACTTGGGTGCAGCCACCCCAGCACCCATGGGTGAAGCCAGGCTACAGGCGCTGCTCTGCCCTGAGGGGTGAAGGAGGCTTTTTTACAGGGGGTCTGCGATTTAAAAGAGAAAAAAAGGGGCTGTCAGCCTGCGGGAGAGAGAGAAATGACCCCCCTGGAGGGAAAAACCAGCATCGCTTCCCATCCAGCAGGATCTGACCCGAAGCAGCGCACTGGCATAGAATAAAATAGAGGGAAAGGAGGGAAAAGAAGGGGGAAAGGAGGTAAAAAGGGGGAGAAAGGAGGTAAAAGAGGTGGGAAGGAGGTAGAAGAGAGGGAAAGGAGGTAGAAGAGGGGGGAAGGAGGAAGAAGGGGGGAAAGGAGGAAGAAGGGGGGAAAGGACGTAAAAGAGGGGGAAAGGAGGTAGAAGAGGGGGGAAAGGAGGTAGAAGAGGGGGAAAGGAGGTAGAAGAGGGGGGAAAGGAGGTAGAAGAGGGGGAAAGGAGGTAGAAGAGAGGGAAAGGAGGTAAAAGAGGGGGAAAAGGAGGTTGAAGAGGGGGGAAAGGAGGTAAAAGGGGTGGAAAGGAGGTAGAAGAGGGGGAAATGGAGGGAAAAGGAGGGAAGACGGAGGGAAAAGGGGGGGAAACGGAGAGAAAAGGGGGAAATGGAGGGAAAAGAAGAGGAAGTGGAGGTAAAAGGGGAGGAAAGGAGGGAAAAGAGGGGAGAAAGGAAATTAAAAACATAGAATTATAGAATGGTTTGGGTTGGAAGGGACCTCAAAGCCCATCCAGTTCCACAACCCCCGCCATGGGCAGGGACACCTCCCACTGGATCAGGGGCTCCAAGCCCCATCCAACCTGGCCTGGAACCCCTCCAGGGATGGGGCAGCCACCACTGCTCTGGGCAACCTGGGCCAGGGCCTCCCCACCCTCACAGCAAAACATTTCTCCCTAAGATCTCATCTCAATCTCCCCTCTTGCAGCTTAAACATCAGCTACTTCAGGTCACTGGGATTAGAAAACACTAAAATATCGATATTCAAGCTCTTTGGGTCATTCCTGCTGGTTTTCCCTACAGGACACCTGGCCCGGCACATGCGATAAGGATGGATGGATGGATGGATGGATGGATGGATGGATGGATGGAGTTTCAGTGGAATGGGGGGATTTACAGAGGTATCAGAGCTGCGGTGCTCAAAGAGACGTTAGTAGTGCTCCAGGCGAGGTACAAGGAGGTGGAGGCAATTAGAACATCAGCATTTGGAGACTTCACCACCCACTTCAGGGGATTCTGTCAGGGCAAGAGGGATGCAGACCCAGCGGGGAGGCATCAGACCCCATGGCTCTGTCCATCTGTTACCTGGAACAGCCGCGCTGGGCACCAAAAGTGAAAACAAACCACAGCTTTGTGCTCCAAGCCCCTTCTTTCCCTGTTTTAATTTGCCCTACGCCGTTTATTCTTCTGCCTAACAAGGCTACATATTTGTGCCTGGGGAGAAACGAGCCCCGGGCAGGTTTTAGCTCAGCTGGATCCCAGCAACCAGTCTCCAATCAAGAAGTAATCATGATTATAATAAAGCGGCGTTCGGGTAGCAGGGAGGGAAGGGCCTCGCACCCCGATGCTCTCTGCCAAGGCTGGGCTGGCTCTGATGGAGGTGGGTGCTGCTTCATCCCGGGAAAACCAAGCATCGTCTTCATTCCCTGCTTGTTCCCCAAACCAGGGCTGCAGGAACAGCAGAGGAGGACAGCACAAAGCGCCTCTGTGCAGCCCACCCCCGCGGGACCAGCATCGCGCCCCCATGGGACCGCAGCACCCCGGCGCTCCGCAGAGTCCACGTGATGGATGGACGTGGTCCAGCCACCCACAATCCCGGCCATCCTTGGTGGGGGGACCCACCCGGCAGCCTGGATATGGAAGCTACAAGCCCCAAATCCCCTATTTTAGAGGCTGGTGCTGCACACAGCGCCGAAACCTGGAAGCTGAGGAGGAGCAGAAAGGTCTCCTGGGGCATCCAGGGACGGGATGCTCCAGGGTCTTGCCTGATTTTGGGAGGGAAGGGAGCGCTGGGCAGTGGGAAGGGTTGGGATCAGACGTACTCCCGAGCCGTGGAAGGCTGCGACTGCCGGTAGTACGGCTGCGCCCGACGCTCCTTGGTGGAGCAGGAGCAGCAGAGCAGAGCACCTCCCAGCATGCTGAGGCTGGCGGCCCCCCAGCCGATGAAGAGAGCGGAGCCGAACTCGTACCTGTGGGGAGAGAGGGGAGCGTCAGGGAGTGGGGAGAAAAGGGAGAGCAAACTGAGATGGGCACAGGGATGCTGGAAGCCCTGGCAAGGTGATGTTGAGGCAGATGTTGGGTCTTCTTCGCTCTGTCAATCCCCATCCGTCACACTGATCCAGCAACTATGTTTAATCCTCCCTTGCTCTGAAACTCATGGAATCACAGAATCATGGAATGGTTTGGGTCAGAAGGGATCTAAAAGCCCATCCAGTCCTACCCCCTGCCATGGGCAGGGACACCTCCCACTGGATCAGGGGCTCCAAGTCCCATCCAACCTGGCCTGGAACCCCTCCAGGGATGGGGCAGCCACCACTGCTCTGGGCAACCTGGGCCAGGGCCTCCCCACCCTCACAGATCTTATCTCAATCTTCCCTCTTGCAGCGGAAATCATTCCCCCTCATCCTATCCCTGCAATCCCTGATCCAGAGCCCCTCCCCAGCTTTACTGGAGCCCCTTTCAGCACTGGAAGCTGCTCTAAGGTCTCCCCATAGCCTTCTCTTCTCCAGAGTGAACAGCCCCAACTCTCTCAGCCTATCCTTGTACAGGAGGTTCTCCAGCCCTCGGATCATCTCCATGGCCTCCTCTGGGCTCTCTCCAACAGCTCCATGTCCTTCCTGTGCTGAGGACTCCAGAACTGGACGCAGAGCTCCAGGTGGGGTCTCACCAGAGCAGAGCAGAGAGTGAAATCCCTTCCCTCGCTCTGGATGCATCCTAGGACACGGTTGGTTTCTGGACTCCCCATGAACACTCTCACTCTGCCGCAGCGTAAACTCATGGGTGATACCAACTAAGGCATCAGGGAGATCTAAAACACAGCAGCTATTGGTGACACAGGTCCCACCCTGGCTGCCCGGCACGTCTGCCCGTGACCCAACATGTTGACAGAACCAGAGAGAGAAGGTCCTACGGGATTCAGATAAAGAGCATCCCCCAAGCAGGGCTCTTACTTGGCATTCTTGGGGACACCGTTGTCCCTGAAGAACTCTTGAGTCACCCGTGCTGCATACATGGACACGGCGGTCAACGTGCACAAACCTGGACATAGAATCATGGAATGGTTTGGGTTGGAAGGGACCTTTAAGGTCATTTAGTCTACACCCTCTATGAGTCTATGATTAAATGAGCAGTTCAACCAGACGTCAAACATCAAACATCAGCAACACTCAGCCCATCACCTCCTTCCATCAAACAACTCAAAAGGTGTCTGAGGTCTTTTGCATCAGAGAGGTGCAAATGTTGGAAAACGTTAATTGCACCACATATAACCTTCCTGGAATGGTTATGTGTTTGTCTCTACGCTAAAACAAGGGTTGGAGCTGCCTTACCGGAGAGGATGAAGAAGACACCACCAGCAACAGCAACGCGGCCCTTGGTAACGGGATCACTTTCCCCAACTTTGGTGCATTTCATGCCCACCACGCTCACAACGACTCCGAAGAATCCCAGGAGGAGAGAAATCACCATGAGAGCCCGGGTGGTCTGGATGTGAACTACAAGGGTGAGGGAGAAAAGCCGCTCGCCAAGGGTGTGCTTTCGGCCACAGCCGTCTCTCTCAAAGCAAGGTCACCTCAACCCACGCTGGGGATGAACCTGTCCTTAACCCCATCCTCGCTGCCGCGCTCCCATGTCACCTGCACAGCTGGTGGGGAGCCCTCAGCACAACCCAGTGCCCTCCCTGACCTTCTCACCCATCACACTCCTCCTCGCTGTGATTTCCCAAGCTGGGAAACCCCTTGCCTGCAGCGCTGCCACGGTCCACAAATGCCACAGGGGTGACACAAAGTCCCTGGGCTGTAATATCCCCATGCGGCACTGTCTGTCCCCAAACGTGATGCCCACCCTGGAGCTCAGACCCACACAGACCGGGGGTCTCAGACCCACAGAGGGGCTCAGACCCATAGGAGAGGGGTGTCAGACCCACAGAGGGGCTCAGACCCATAGGAGAAGGGTGTCAGACCCACAGGAGAGCTCAGACCCATAGGAGAAGGGTGTCAGACCCACAGAGGGGCTCAGACCCATAGGAGAAGGGTGTCAGACCCACAGGAGAGCTCAGACCCATAGGAGAAGGGGGGGGGGGATCAGACCCACAGAGGGGCTCAGACCCATAGGAGGAGGGTGTCAGACCCACAGAATATCTCAGACCTATAGGAGAAGGGGGGGATCAGACCCACAGAGGGGCTCAGACCCATAGGAGGAGGGTGTCAGACCCACAGAAGATCTCAGACCCATATGAGAGAGGTGTCAGACCCACAGGAGAGCTCAGACCCATAGGAGAAGGGGGTATCAGACCCACAGAGGGACTCAGACCCATAGGAGAGGGGTATCAGACCCACAGAGGGGCTCAGACCCATAGGAGAGGGGTGTCAGACCCACAGAGGGACTCAGACCCACAGGAGGGGGTTCAGACCCGCAGGGGGGACTCAGACCCAGAGGTCCCCTGACTCTCCCCGGGCGGAGCTGCCCCGGTACCCACCGTCGAGGGAGAGGAGCGACTCGTGGAGGCGGCACTGCACCTGTCCGGTGCTCTGCGCGGCGCAGCTCATCCACAGACCCTGGTGCAGCCCCACGGCCGTGATGATGGCGTCCCCGGCGTAGGAGCTCTGCCTCCAGTGGGGCAGCACTGCGGCCGCTATCGCCGCCACCCACCCGCCCAGCGCCGCCAGGTACCCTGCGAGCTCCCGTGCCGCGCCCATCGCCCCGAACCGGCCCCGCACTAACAGCACCGGCCCCGCCGACCGCCCCGCACCGAACGGGCTGCCCAGGACCGGGACACACCCGACCCCGCCCCGCGAGGCCCCGCCCCAACCGGCATGGCCACGCCCCGAGCCAGCATGGCCACGCCCCCAGCCAGCATGGCCACACCCACGTCCAGTATGGTCCCGTCCTCAGTCAGGCATGGCCACGCCCCCATCCACCATGGCTATGCCTCCATCCAGCATGGCCACACCCCCAGCCAGCATAACCACGCCCACATCCAGTATGGCCCCATCCTCTATCCAGCATGGCCACGCCCCTGTCCAGCATGGCCACACCCCCACCCAGCATGGTCACGCCCCATCCAGCATAGTCACGCCCTGTAAGCATGGCCACGCCCCCTTCCAACATGGCCACGCCCCATAAAGCATGACCATGCCCCCAGCCAGCATAGTCCCGCTCCCCATCCAGCATGGCCACGCCCCATCCAGCATGGCCACACCCCATCCAGCATGGCCACGCCCCTTCACTCTAACCACGCCCCACTAGCCCCGCCCCAATCCAGCCTGGCCGTGCCCTTATTCGGTCTGGCCACGCCCCCCAAAGATGCCCACGCCCCATCCATTTTGGCCATGCCCCTTCAACCTGGCCACACCCTATCCAGCCTCTACATCCCTATCCCGACTGGCCACGCCCCATCCATCCTGGCCACGCCCCTTCAGTCTGGCCACGCCCCATCCTGCGCCTCTACACCCCTATTCCCACTGGCCATGCCTCCATCGACCAGGCCACACCCCCACTCAGTCTGGTCACGCCTCCAACCGGTCTGGTCACGCCCCCATCAGTCTGACCACGCCTCCTTCAGCATGGCCATGCCACAATCCAAGCTGACCACGCCCCTATCTCGAATGGCCAAGCCCCATCCCACCTGTCCACGCCCCCATCCCATGTGACCATCCAGCCCCAGCCCCGCCCCATTCTCTCTGGCCACGCCCCTATCTTTTCTGGCTCTGCCCTCACCCCACTCGACCACGCCCCATCCTGGCAAGCCACACCTACTTTCCCAGCCTGGCCACGCCCCTTTTCACCAGGCCACGCCCCCAGGAGATGGGGTCTTCCCAAGAGGAGGGACAAGGGCATTGGGGGGGGCAGTGCAGGGGGTCCTGGCAAGGGGAAGATCCAGGGCCTTCGGGGAGATTGAGGGCTTCTGGGGAGGAGATAAGGGTTGGAGGGGAGATTTAGGTGGGAGTAGGGAGAGCCTGGGATTCCGGAGCAGATTTGGGTTATGGAGGGGCAGGAGATTTGGGGCATGGGGGAAAAGACTGGGGTCCAGGGGAGGGGTGATGTGGAGTCTGAGGAGGAAGATTTGGATTTTAAAGGGGAGATTTGGGCTGGAGCCGGATGGAGGCGGGAATCCTGGGGCAGATTTTGGTTGGGTGGGAGAAGATATGGGGCCTGAGGGGTGAGTTTTGTGTAGGAGATGGAAGGTTTAGGGCTTTGGGGAGTGATTTAGGGACTGGGGGGGGAGGATGGGGGTTGAATGAGGGCAGATTTGGGTCTGAGGTGGGAGATTTGGGGCCTAAAGGGGAGACGGGTCCTGGGCGTGTCGGAGAGGGGGAAAAATTTGGGGACTTAGGGTGGGGATTTGAGTCTGGGGCCAGAGATTTGGGGCCTGGGGGGGTGACTGGGGGCTCGTGGGGGGAATTGGATCAAAGGGGGGGGAGATTTGGGGTCTTAGGGGGAGGCTGGGGTCCTGGGGGAGATGTGGGTCGAAGGGGGCACAGATTGGGTTTGGGGGGATTTGGGGGGCAGTCGGGGGTCCAGAGGGGGGAGATGTGGGAGGAAGGAGAGGCTGAATCTGGGGGAATGTGGTTATTGGGGGAGGTGTGGGGGGAGATTTGGGTCTGAAGGGGAAAACTAAGGACCTGGAGGAGGACTTAGAGTGATAATTGGGTTGGGGAGGGGGGAAGATTTGAGGGGATTTGGGTCCTGGGGGGGGATTATGGGTCTGGGGTGGGGTGTGGGAAGGCCTGGAAGGGGGTGTGATTTGGGTCTAGAGGTGAAGACTTGGTGCCTGGGAGAAGATTTGGATCCAGAGGGGGAGATTTGGAGCCCGGGGATGGAGGGGGAGACTGTTTCCTGGAGGGGGGATACTGAAGTTCTGGGAGGGGGCAGCAACTTTGGGGCTGATTTGGGACCAGGGAGGGGAGATTTAGGTCTTGAGGGAGATGGAGATGGGGCCATGGTTGTCCCCAAGGGGGGGCACACCCCATCTTTGGCTCATGTGCCCCTACCGTGGGCCAGGACCCCCTCCCTGGCTGCAGAGGCCACAGGAGTGGGTGGTGCTCCTCTCACCTCCTGGCCAAAGACAACACCACAGCCTCAACAAGAGCCACCATTGATGGCAGAGTCCCCGCCGTGGGAGGGGGACACAGGGCGTGGGGAGACACACACGTGCCACCGCCCTGGTGACACCAAGCAAGTGGCAGCCCCAGGACCTGGCAATCATTAATGAACCCAACCTCATCAGCAATCTGCTCACGAATGCGGCCACCCGGGGTCGGACACCGGCATGGTGGGCAATCCCTGGTGGAACCATCCATTCCTCCTGGAGAAATTGTCCCCCAGGGTCCCCCTTCCACGCTGGTGCGGAATGGGCGCTGCTCTGCACCCTCTCCCCCCACGATAGGGGTGCTGGGCTCGGCCAGGATTCATTTACTCACATTCCCGGCGTGGTTATGGAAATGGCTGGGGCCCAGCTCCTACAGGAACAATTCCATGCCCTGTCCGGGGGTGCCCCGGCACTCAATGTCCTTCTTGTTCAAGGACAGATCCCTCCTTCCTGCAAGCGCGGGGCCCTTCCCACGCGGGGACCAGGGATGCTGGGGGGCTAATGGAGGAGATGCAGCGCACCTCGGACCTCCTTGCCCCTCAAAAAGACCCCTTTGCCCCCAGAAATGCCTTCCTGGGGTCGCACAGCTGCAAAACCCTGGGCTAAACATACAATCATGGAATCACAGACCACTTCCAGTGATGGAGCATCCCCAGTTCCTCCAGGAAACCCATCCAGTGTCTCACCACCTCCATCATAAAATAATTCTTCCTTATCTCCAATCTAAACGATCAATCTCGTTCAAATCGCTGCCCCTGGCCCTACACTACAGGCCTGGGTTTAAAGTCTCTCACTCTCTTTCTTATAAAACTCCTTTTAGACCTGGAAGCTGCTCTAAGGTCCCCCCACAGCCTTCTCTTCTCCAGCCTGAACAACCCCAACTCTCTCAGCCTGTCCTCGTACGGGAGGTTCTCCAGCCCTTGGATCATCTCCATGGCCTCCTCTGGACTCGCTCCAACAGCTCCATGTCCTTCCTGTGCTGAGGACTCCAGAACTGGATGCAGAGCTCCAGGTAGGGTTTCACGAGAGCAGAGCAGAGGGGCAGAATCCCCTCCCTGGCCCTGTTGGTCCTACTGCTTTGGATGTAGTCGGCCTTCTGGCCTGCAAGCGCACATTGGCGGCTCACGTCCAGCTTTTCATCCACTTAATCCTTCTCCACAAGACTGCTCTCAATTTCTTCACCCCTCAGCCCGTACTGACGCTGGGGACTGCCCTGACCCAGATGCAGGACCTTGCACTTGACCTTGAAGCCCATGAGGTTTGCACCAGCTCACTTCTCAAGCCTGTCCAGGTCCCTCTGGATCCACCCCTTCCCTCCAGCAAATTATTGGCATCACTTATAGAATAACAGAATGTCCTGAGCTGGAAGGGACCCACAAGGATCATCGAGTCCAACTCCTGTCCCTGCACAGCACACCCCAACATTCACACCGTGGGGATGAGGGCCTTGCCCAAACGCTTCTGGAATATTGTCAGGCTGTGACTGCTTCCCTGGGATCTGTTCCAGTGCTCCACTACCCTCTGGGGGAAGAACCTTCTCCTAATGTCCAATCTAACCCTCCCCTGGCATCTTCCTGCCATTCCCTTGGATCAGAGAGAAGAGCTCAGTGCCTACTCCTCCTCCTCCCCATGTGAGGAAGCTGCAAAGCATGATGAGGTCTCCCCTCAGTCTCCTCTTCTCCAGGCTGGACAGACCAAGGGACTTCCCTGCTTTTCATGCTCTTCCCCTCTAAACCCTTCCCCAACTCTATGCCCTCCTCTGGATGTTCTCCAGTACCTTGAGATCCCTTTTATCCTGTGGTGCCCAAAGCTGCCCCCAGAGCTCAAGGCGAGGCCGCCCCAGTGTGGAGCAGAGTGGGACAATGCCCTCCCTCACCCGGCTGGCGATGCCGCGCTGGATGCACAGGACACAGTTGCCCTATTGGCTATAAACTGGAGAGAGGCAGATTTAAATTAGACCTAAGGAGGAACTTCTTCACTATGAGGGTGGGGAGGCTCTGATCCGGTTGCCCAGAGCAGTGGTGGCTGCCCCATCCCTGGAGGTGATCAAGGCCAGGTTGGATGGGCCTTGGGCAGCCTGAGCCAGTGAGAGGTGTCCCTGCCCATGGCAGTGGTGTTGGAACTGGATGATCTTTAAGGTCCCTTCCAAACCAAACTATTCCATGATTTCACCAGGGCCCTGCAGGCTCGTGTTCCACCTGAGGGAAGTTCACAAGGAGGGAAGCATGTGTCCCAACACTGGAGAGCAGCCAAGCAGGGGACCGCAGCCTCCAATCCCTGCTCAGCAAGGAACAACTTAGAAAAATCTCTCCTTTATTCACCCATTTTCTGCAGAAGGCACTTAAATAGCGGCAGCCTGAGCCAAGGGGAAGGCACAGCACCAGGTCCTCACCCTCAAAGAACATCCCTCCCTCGTTCCCATGTCCCCACCCTAGAGTCTCTGTGACATCCCACATCAAGTGGCAGCTCCACAGGGCGATGCTGGACCCAGGAGTTGTGCTTGGCACCCCCAGTTCCCAGTCCCTGAGGGGGTCCCATCCAGCAGCTCAACAGCCTCCTGAAGCCACAATGCTGGTGTTGCCGGTCCCAACAGGGATGTCCTGGTCCCTGTGGGACATCACAGCTCGTCCTTCACCACAACGGCAACCGGTGGTTTCTGCTCCAGCTCCTGCAGCAAATCCCTCTCTTCCGTGCCAAAAAGCATCTTCACCAGGTCATCCGCCTGCACGCGCTCCTGTGGGGCAGCCCCATGAGCTTGAGCATGGCCACTGTCCCCTCAAAGCCACCCACCCGCTGGAAAGGGAGCTTACCCGCTCGCCGTGGCGAGGGTCCAGGGTGAACCAGAGGGCGATGGCGCAGCGCTGGCCCTTGGTCACAGCTTTCACCCCATGGGGGTTCTCTGAACCAGAAGAGAAGCCCACAGCACGGCCACACTGTGGCTGCACCTTGGCCTGCGATGGATGGGAGACTTCGGTTGGGATGCAATCGGTGGGAGAGGGCATGAGTTGGTCCCCTCAGCCCGTGAACCCAACTTCACCCCTTGTGGTGGCACAAGGGCAAGAGCTGGGTTTGGTGCTGCATGTGGATCCTCAAGGAGCTGAGCTACTTACAGTCTCTGTCTTGGCATCCAGCTCGGTGAAGTAGAAAGCTCCTCCTTCGAAATCCCCATTGAGGTAGAGGATGGCACTAAAGGAAGCAGGAGACAAGTGGATGTGACAATCATCACCACTGGTCCTGCAAGCACGTGAGTCTGGAGCTCCCCAACACCACAGCAAGAGCCAGAGGTAGGAGAACCCAGGCTGGGTTCTCCTCTCACCCTGCTCCTCCCATCCCAAGCCATGGTGCCCTCAGGAGGGGAAGCTCTGGCTGACAGACATCACCAGTACCTGTAATCCCGGAAGGTGTAGGCTGGAGGTTCTTTCACACACACCAGAGCCTCCGCGTTGAGGATGCAGTTGTCCACATGCACCTCGTGACTGTTGTCACTCCGGCCTTCTTGCTTCTCTAGGGTGGAACGAGACCTCCCACATCAGGATCCCTTTGTCCCTCCGAGACTCGGGTCTGCCCCCGAATGCCACATTCTTGGAGGTGACAAGATAGTCACCTGTAGTCTAAACCCCTTCCAGTTGCTGGAGCGTGGACCACGAGAGGCCATTTAGGTGGCACAAGCCTCCACTGACTTGTCCCATGGTATCTCCATAACCCTCCAGACACAGTCTATCTCAGCATCCAATCCCAAATACCTCCAGATGCTGAAATCCAGTATGGCATGAAGCCACCTGTCCCACTGGAGGCAGCCAACAAAGCTGCTTATCTTCCCAAACCAGGCTTAGGGACAAACTCCGCGCACCTTCCTTTTGGGAAGAGAAGGTTAGGGAGCAGTGAGGACAGGTCCAAAGCCAGCCCAACCCAGCTGCTGGAGGGGACCTAACAGGACAAGAGGCTGGAGAAGACTCATTTCTCCTTGGGTTGTGCTCCTCCAAGGCCGTGCTCACCATCGATGGCTGTGCGGCACACCAGGTGGGAGTAGGAGAAGTGGAGCGGGACCTCCAGGCGGAAGTAGGACTCCATCATGTGCCGTACCTTCTCCGTCACATTGTAATAGAGGTAGGCGCTCCGCAGGGGCACCTTGCCCTCCTGGCCCAGCTGTGGGGACAGATGGGACACAGGCTCAGCCCTACGCAGGTTGGGTGAGCGTGGGCAGCCACCTGCATCCCAACCTCCATCCCTGGTCTCCACAGTGTTCCTCTCCCCACATCCTCACCAACCTTGAGGGCCTTGAGGACAGTCACACCATAGAAGGTCTCGCTGGGGGTGTGAGGAGAAGTCTTCCCACGATAGCCATCCCCGGCTGAGGCAGCTGCCTGCAAAACGCAACTGGTGTCACCGGTTCTTCTGAGCTGCAAGGTGGGACCCTTCAGCATCCCCCACCCCATCCCTGCCCACTCCTCCCATCCCCGTGCTCACGTTGGTGAGTCTCTGCAGCTCACGGCACTCCTCATCAGAGAGGACTCCATCCACCACAACGCGCTGGGAGCCGTTCAGGGCTTTGGAGTTCATGGTGACACTGGCTCCTTCATACACCAAGGGGCCACCTGCGGCACAAACAGGATCAGGAAGACACAGAGATGGGTGCCACCAGCTCTGGGGTACGGTGCTGGGGAAGCTGAGCTCCTGCCACCATCCACGTGGAGGGATTGTGAGCTGGCAGAGGGTACATGGAGCTTCACATCCCACCTCCCCTTCCAGCCCTCCACACCTTCTCGGATGAACTTGCTCATATCAGCAGACTCCTTGGCCTTTTCCTCCACCAGCGTCTCAATCTCCTTCATGAGGTTGCCGATCTCCTCTGAGATGCGTGCTGCTGTCTCCCGCTCCACCCTGGACATGTAGCAGCCATCAGCTCCATCGCCCCACTGTCCCAGTGTCAGGAATGAGGGACACCAGGACAAGGGCAGGACAAGGGCAGGACAAGGTGTCTCCAAGGGCCAGTGACAAAGTCCAAGGCTTTGAGAGTCATTTCAATGCATCCCACTCCCTGAGATTCCTGGGATGTCCTACCTGTTATCATCCCAAAGGGTGGATGGGGAGCAAAGTTCTGCCCTCCAGCAGCCTCTCCCAGCCCCAAAAACACCAAAAAAATCCTCCCTGGCAGCAGCTCCATGGCCTCTGAGCCAAACCCCAGGGAGGAGGTATGTCCCACCAGCCCCACCACTAGGTAGGCTTGGCCACCAGCTTCAGAGAGCACTCACTTCTGTTTCTCTCGTAGCCTTTTTGGTATCACCTCCTCAGGTGTCCACGTGTCCTGCCGCCAAAAGAACATCATCAGAACCTGGACAAGGATCTAATTGGGTTGTAGAGGCCTCATCCCTTCCCATCTGCTCACTGTGTCCAGCCCGGTCCAGCACCACTCACCGGGTCCACAAAGGGGATGCCGAAGACATCGTAGCTGAAAAAGAGCAGCTCTTTCTCCATGAGGCTTCGCTGGTGGTACGCCCGGATCTCCTGTGGGGAAAGGCAGAAGGATGGGGTTAGGGCATGGCACGAGGGCTCCGGATCGGCTCTGAGTGAAGGCAGGAAGGTGCAGTGTCTACACCATTCCCGCAGTCCTTGCTCCAGACCCACAGCCCTGCTTTCCTGGTCCCTCTGGCAGCCAAGGAAGCAAGGGCTTTCTCCATCCTGCATGAACTTCCCTGCCCCATGTGGATGAGCTCTGGGAACAGGATGGGGGAGACAGGCACGGGCACGTCCTTCCTGCAAGAAGCTCTTTGGAAGCAGAACCCTTCCTTGCTCCAACTGACATGGGGTAGACAACTCCATCCCTTCCCACCACTGCCCAGACAGCACCTAATCCAGCTATTTTGAGGTCAGATCCTCTCTTTTTTTGAAGTTTCACTTCAGCTGGAGAAGTCCATAGCAGAGGAGGTTCAGATACTCCTAAGGAGCCTGTCTGTCTGCCTCTCGCAGACCTCTCCCGCAGCAGCTGATCCATCTGTCCAAGCCATCAAGCCTTCACTTGGCCAAAGATCCTTCGACAGTGATGTTCCTCAGTCCCTCAGCCGTTTTCCAGCCTGCTGGGTCTTGCATCCATCCACTCCTCCCCATGCCACCACCGATGAATGACTGGACCACAGCAGACCTCAAAAGCTCTGCAAGGGTTACAGGCCCTGGGAGTGGAGAAGATGTTCCTGCAATGGCTCATTCCAGCCAGTCACTCACCTCTCGGGGTTGAATGGGTCCCGCCAGTTTTTCCCCCAGAACGGCAGTGTAATAGGCCAAATTCTGGTTCATCACTTCATCGTTTGGGAAGAAGAGCAGGTAGGTCTTGGCGCATTCAATGGCTTTTTCGTAATTCCCGTCTGCAAAAAGAAAAGCGGCTCTGACTGCACGGCCAAGAGCATTGGAGAAAGAGCACACAAAAGTAGACAGAACCATGGAATGGGTTGGGTTGGAAGGGACCTCAAAGTCCATCCAGTCCCAGCCCCTGCCATAGGCAGGGACACCTCCCACTGGATCAGGAGGCTCCGAGTCCCATCCAACCTGGCCTTAAACCCCTCCAGGGATGGGGCAGCCACCACTGCTCTGGGCAACCTGGGCCAGGGCCTCCCCACCTGAACAGCAAAACATTTCTCCACAAGATCTCTTCTCAATCTCCCCTCTTGCAGCTGAAAACTCTTCCCCCTCATCCTCTCCCTGCACTCCCTGATCAGGAGCCCCTCCCCAGCTTTCCTGGAGCCTCTTTCAGTCCTGGAAGCTGCCCTAAGGTCTCCCCACGGCCTTCTCTTCTCCAGCCTGAACAACCTCAACTCTCTCAGCGTGTCCTTATATAGGAGGTGCTTCAGCCCTTGGATCATCTCTGTGGCCTCCTCTGGACTTGCTCCAACAGATCCACGTCCTTCCTGTGATGAGGACTCCAGAACTGGACTCAGGGCTCCAGGTGGGGACTGACGAGAGCAGAGCAGAAGGGCAGAATCCCCTCCCTGGTCCTGCTGCTCCCACTGCTTTGGATGCAGCCCAGGACACAGTTGGTTTCTGGGCTGTGAGCACACGTTGCCAGCTCATGTTGAGCTTCTCCCCCTGCCCACAGCATCCCAAGCCCTTCTCCTCAGGGCTGCTCCAAATCCATTCTCTGCCCAGACTGTGTTTGTGCTGGGATTGCCCTGACCCAGGTGCAGGACCTTGCCCTTGGCCATGTTGAACTCCAAGAGGTTCACACAGCCCCACCTCTCCAGCCTGTCCAGGTCCCTCTGGATCCATCTCTTCCCTCCAATGTGTCGACTGCATCACATTTTGGTGTCATTGGCAAACTTGCTGAGGGTGCCCTCAATCCCACCGTCCATGCCTGCGACAAAGATGTTAAACACTGGTCCCAGTAGTGACCCCTCAGGAATACCACTTGTCACCAGTCTCCACTTGTACATTGAGCCATTGACCACAACTCTTTGAGTGCAAACATCCAGTCAATTCTTTATCGACCAGGTCGTCCATCCATCAAATCCGTGTATCTCCAATTTAGAGACCAGAATGTCTTGCTGGATTGTGTCAAAAAAGTTCATGTTGTTCTTCAAAGTGTTTCCCAAGTCGGGTAGATACCCTGGAGCAAAGATTACTCCTGCCACAAAAGCAAAATTAAGAGTCCAAGCTGCTCTCCTGCCTCAAGAAACCACCTCACCAGAAATCAGGGCCACTGCCTGGGTGGTTTGCCTGCTTGGAAAACACAGAATCATGGAATCATTAAGGCTGGAAAAGCCCTCTCAGCTCCTCCATCCAACCATCAGCCCAATCCCACCGTGTCTGCTAAACCATGTCCCCACGTGCCATGGCCACATGGTTTCTGAACCCCTACAGGGATGCAGACTCCACCACTGCCCTGGGCAGCCTCTGCCACAGCTTCACCATCCTGAAGCCCATCTCCAGGCAACATGACCCAACCATTTCCAGGCTAACTTGCAATTTTCAGCCACTTTTTCACCCCGTCCCATGTCTATCTGCAGGACCAAAGCCTCTCAGGCTTCTTGGACCTCAGTTTTTCTCTCCTTTTGGAGAAATTTGCTCATAAACAGTTGAGATTTTTCTAAGGAGGTGAATAAAAACAATAAAATGGGGGGTTGCCTGGGTTGTAATAGTTCTGGAGCAGGAGGAGGCATTGTGGTTTGGAGCAAGGGGTGGAGATCCGGCAAGAGTGAAAAGAAACGCTTCTCTAGGCTGTTCTTTCACTTGGAAAGTGAACTTGTCTGGGAACTGGCAATTCCTGAGGGAATTGGCTGATGTGGTGGCCAAGCCACTCTCCATGATATAAGTGATAGAAGCCACTCTCCATAAGTCATGGCAGTCAGGAGAAGCTGCCGGTGACTGGAAGAAGGGTGACACTGTGCCCATTTTTAAGAAGGGTAGAAAAGATGACCCTGGGAACTCCCAACCTGTCAGCCTCACCTCTGTGCCTGGGAAGATCATGGAACAGATCCTCCTAGAAGCTCTGCTAAAGCACATGGAGGACAGCAAGGTGATTAACGGCAGCCAGCACGGCTTCACCAGGGGCAAGACCTGCATGACCAACTTGGTGGCCTTCTGTGATGGGGTAACCGCAGCAGTGGACACGGGTAAACCGACGGATGTGATCTATCTGGACTGCTGTAAAGCCTTAGACACAGTCCCCCACAACATCCTTCTCTCTAAATTGGAGAGAAATGGATTTGATGGGGTGGAATGTTCAGTGGGTAAGAAACTGCTTGGATGGTCATATTCAGAGAGTAGTGGTCAATGGCTCAAAGTCCAGATGGAGATCCATGACCAGTGGTGTCCCTCAAGGATTCGTACTGGGACCGGTGCTGTTTAATATCTTCATCAATGACATAGACAGCAATATCGAGTGCACTCTCAGCAAGTTTGCAGATGACACCAAGCTGAGTGGTGCAGTTGCCACACTGGAAGGACGGGATGTCATCCAGAGGGATCTGAACAGGCTGGAGAAGAAGGCCTGTGAAAACCTCATGAGGTTCAACAAGGCCAAGTGTAAGGTCTTACACCTGGTCGGGGCAATCCCCAATTTCAATAGAGGACGGGGGTGATGTGGTTGAGAGCAGCCCTGCAGAGAAGGACTTGGGGTGGTGGTTGATGAGAAGCTCGACATGAGCCGGCAATGTGCGCTCACAGCCCAGAAGGCCAACTGTGTCCTGGGCTGCATCCAAAGCAGCGTGGCCAGCAGGGAGGGAGGGGATTCTGCCCCTCTATTCCTCTCTTGTGAGATCTCATCTGGAGTATTGTGTCCAGTTCTGAAATCCTCAATGTAAAAAGGAGATGGAACTTTGGAACGGGTCCAGAGGAGGCCACAAAGATGATCTGAGGGCTGGAGCACCTCCCATACGAGGACAGGCTGAGAGAGTTGGGGTTGTTCAGCCTGGAGAAGAGAAGGCTCCGAGGAGATCTTACACTGACCTTCCAGTACCTGAAGGTGCTACAAGAAAGCTGGAGAGGAACTATTGATAGAGGTTTGTGGGGATAGGATGAGGGGCAATGGGTATAAACTGGAGAGGGGCAGATTTAGACTGGACATAAGGGGGAATTTCTTCACTATGAGAGTGGTGAGGCACTGAAACAGGTTGCCCAGGGGTTTGGAACTGGATGTCTTTAAGGTCCCTTCCAACCCAAACTATTCTATGATTCTATGATAACTGAGCACCTAAAGTGACACAGAGTTCTTGGAACCAGGCGCAGTGAGATCCAGTTCTTCCGCTCCACATTCCAGGTTGGAGGAATGGGGCTGGATGAACCTCATAAAGATCAATTAGGTTAAGTGGAAGGTCTTGCACCAGTATCAGTGAAGACTGGGAAATGGATGGATTCAGAGCAGCCATGTGGGAAGGACTTTGAGATTCTGGTGGATGAAAAATTAGACATAAGCCAGCAACGTGGACTTGTAGACCAGAAAGCCAGGAGTATTCTGGGCTGCATCACAAGAGGCGTGGCCAGCAGGTCAATGGAGGTGATGCTCCTTCTCTACTCCAGTCTCACGAGATCCCACCTGGAGCTCAGTGTCCAGCTCTGGAGCCCTCAGCACAGGAAAGACATGGACCTGTTGGAGCAAATCCAGAGGAGGCCAAAAAAATAGCCAGAGGGATGGAAGACCTCTGTGAAGAAAGGCTGAGAGAGATGGGGCTGTTGAGCCTGGAGAGGAGAAAGATCAAGGGAGACCTTTTTGTAGTCTTTCCATATAGAACAGGGGCTTACAAGGAAGATGGAGACAACCTTTTCCCAAGGCTGGTAGTGACAGGACAAGGGGCAACAGTTTTAAATAAAATAAAAGGTGGGTTTAGGTTGGGCACAAGAGGAAATCTTTTGCTGTGAGGGCAGAGAGGCCCTAGGTGCCCAGAGAAGTGGCGGCTGCCCCATCCCTGGAGGTGTTCAAGACCAGGTTGGATGAAGCTTTGAACAACTTGGTCCAGTGGGAAGTGTTCCTGCATCTTGGGTTGGACTAGATGACCTTTGAAGGTCCTTTCCCAATCCAAACCGTGAGTCTCTGCTTTCTGCCCATGAACAACACTTTACGCAGAGCACAATGTCCAACAGAAGAGAGGGCAAAGAGGCACTTACTGTTGTAGTAGGCAAACTGGAGGTAGTTGAAGTGTGAGGGCAGGAAATCCTCCAAGGGCTTCTCCCTGCTGGGCTCAGAGGCCAGCTCCGTCACGCAGCCCTGCTTGCAGCTTAGCACCTGCATGTAGTGATCTGAGGGAGAAAAACCCCGTGTCCATCCAAGAGGTGGTGGACAGGCCCTTGAGGGGCCTCCACTCCAACCTCCTGCTCCTAGTGGAGCTGCTGCCAGCTTTTTGGTGGTGGAAACCCTCAATTATGATGGTTGCCCACCTCTGCGCAATCAGTAGTGGGGCTATGCTGCTCTCTGGAGGCAGAATGGCCATGCCCAGCCTCCTGCCTTTGTGTCCTGGTGACCCTCTGCCAGCCCCTCTCCTGTTTCTCTATATCCCTTTGGAATTTTGGGGATCCCTGGACATCATCCGCAGTACCAAGCATGAGCAAACGCCTCCTGCCACTTACTGGCCACAGAGAAACCTAGGATGGGCTTTGAACTCTTTGGTGACTCATCATCCCCCAGATCTTTGGAGACACACCACCCCCTTGGTCTTTGGGGACACTATGGGGACTACCGCCCTCCAAGACTGTCCACAACCCTTGAGGTGGGATGCAGCACGTGCGGCTCCCACCTGTGATGGCCTGGAAAAGGTCCGCATTGTACTCCAGGTAGTTGTAGCCCTCGTAGTCGTAGGGTCCCTCGCAGAGCGCACGGCACTCAGCATCTGCCACAAAATACTCTTCCAGCGCCTTCTCCAGGTGCAGGATGGCAGCAGCTGGCTGCTCCTCCGAGTAAAACCGGACACCGAGCCTGAACTCCTTCTGCAAAGGAATGAGAAACAACATGGTGAGATCAAGGCTTCCCAGCGTGCCTCATCCTCATGGACTGCCCCATCCATGGAGGTGTTCAAGGACAGGTTGGATGGGGTGTTGGTAAACCTCATCCAGTGTGAGGTGTCTCTACCCATGGCAGGGAGATCGAACTGGATGGGCTTTTAGGTCCCTTCTAAACCAAATGATTCCATGATTCTGTGATGTGGGATCTCCACGCTGTCCATGCTTTATGTGCTCTATTTCACATCCCAGAGCGGTTTTGGAGTGTGATAGCTGGATTTGGATTAGGTAAAACTGAACTGAGTGATGTCTGCCAGCAGCCAGTGGGGACAGTGGCCCAGGTTGCCCAGAGCAATGGTGGCTGCCCCTTTTCTGGAGGGGTTCAAGGCCAGGTTGGATGGGGCTTTGGTCAACCTGATCCAGTGGGAGATGTCCCTGCCTATGGCATAGGGTTGGAACTGGATGGGCTTTGAGGTCCTTTCAAACCCAAACCATCCCACGGTTCTGTGATTCTACGATCTCCACCTCCACGAAGCCTCACGAGCTGTGTGTCAAGCGACGTCACCTGGGCTCTGGCCGAGAGGCAGGAGCATTTGCTGCCATCTCTTTTCAAGTGTGGAAATGTTAAATTTGATTTTCAGGTCTTTGTACGAAGCAAACAGAGATGCTGATCTGCACCATGTGGCCTCGTGAAGAAGCCAGGGAATGTTTATTGCATGTACAGGCGGGAGAGCGGCCAGTGATACTTCTCCATCCTGTTTCCCCAGGTGGGTGGGAACAGCCCAAAGCAAAGCATGGAAGGAAAGACCAAACCATTCTGTGATTCTATGATGGACTTGAGCACCATGGTGGCATCCCGTGAGCTTGTGAAGCCAAAAGCCGTGGTGGGACATGCCCAGGTCTGGCACTGGAGGGGTGCTCTGGGAGGGGGGTATCTCACCAGGTGGGGTTTGGCCTCCAGGTCGGTGAAGTCGTCCTCACGGACACCTGCCATAGCTTGGTAGTACTCCAGGTTCTGCCGCATCTCCTGGTGCCCGGGATTGGCCATGAAGAAGGTGTGCGCGGCTGCGGCCGCCTGTGCCGGCCGGTTCATCTGGGTGGGATGGGACCCAGAGGTGAGACTATGGCCACCCCATGGTATGGAACCCCAGGAACAGAGGGGACCTTGGGAGAGGAGGGAGACCCTGGGAACGGAGGGGACCCTAAAGCGGGGCAGCAGGGACCTCCAGGAGCAGAGGGGGAGCCTTGGGAGAAGAGGGGATCCCAGGAGCAGAGACGGAACCCTCGGGAGTGGAGGGGGACCCTAAAGTGGGGCATTAGGGACCCTGGAGAGCAGAGGGGGACCCTAAAGTGGGACAGCAGGGACCCTTGGGAGCAGAGAGGGACCCTGAGGACAGAGGGGGACCCTGAAGTGGGGCATTGGGGACCCTTGGAAGTGGAAGGGACCCCCGGGAGCAGTGGGGAACCCTAAAGTAGGGCAGCAGTGACCCCCAGGAGCAAAGAAGGACCCTGGGGAGTGGAGGGGGACCCCCAGGAGCAGAGGGGAGGGCCTAAAATAAGGCACTGGGGACACTTAGGAGCAGAGTGGGATCCTGGGAACTGGAGGGGGACCCTAAAGTGTGGCAGCAGGGACCCCCCGGAGCAGAGGGAGAACCTTGGGAGCTGAGGGGGACCCGAAAGTTGGGCACTGGCGACCCTTCGGAGTAGAGTGGGACCCCCGGGAGCAGAGGGAGACCCTAAAGTGGGGGATTTGGGACACTTGGGAGCAGAGTGGGACCCCCAGGAGCAGAGGGGAACCCTTGGGAGCAGAAGGGGGGCCCTAACACGGGGCACTGGGGACCCTGGAGAGTGGAGGGGGACCCTGGGAAGTAGAGGGGGGACCCCCAGAAGCAGAGGGGGGACCCTAAAGTGGGGCACTGGGGACCCTCGGGAGCAGAGGGGGACCATAAAGTGGCGCAGCGGGGGCCCTTGGGAGCCCAGGGGGACCCCGACGAGGGGCAATGGGGACCCTGGGGACAGACAGGGGACCCCCGGGCGAGGGGGGGGTCCGGTAGCCGGGGCGGGGGCGGGGCGGGGGCGGCCCCGACAGCGACCAACGTGGCACTGGGGGGGGGGCAGGGAGGGGCCGGGGCCGCCGTTCGATCCCCACCCCGGCACAGAGAACCGGGTGCCGAGCATCCCCCACCCCCCGGTGCCACCACTGCGCCCCAGCCCGGCTCCCGGGACCCCGCCGGGCATCCCCCCTACCGCCGCTCCCGCTGCACCGGGACCAGCCCCGCCCCTTACCGGGAGCCT
This sequence comes from Cuculus canorus, assembly GCF_017976375.1. Classification (NCBI taxonomy): domain Eukaryota; kingdom Metazoa; phylum Chordata; class Aves; order Cuculiformes; family Cuculidae; genus Cuculus; species Cuculus canorus. The sequence goes on along the minus strand of NC_071421.1, from coordinate 9,209,551 downwards.
CCGGCAGCCCCCCCGCTGCATTCCCGGTCCCGGGGGCTCCGGACCCCTTCCGCCGCCCTCCCGGTTCTATCGCCCCGGGACACCCCTACTGCTCTCCCGTTACCGATGCCCCGGGACTCCCGTTACTCTCCCGTTACGGGGGCCCCCCCGGGACTCCTGTTGCTCTCCCGTTACCGATATCCCCCAGGACACTCCCGCCACTCTCCCGTTACCGAGGACCCACGGAACACCCCTGCTGCTCTCCCGGTCCCGGTGCCCCCCAGCCCCCCCTCCGCTGCTCTCCCGTTACCGATACCCTCGGGACACTCTTATTGCTCTCCCGCCACCGATATTCCCCGGGACACTCCTGTTATTCTCCCTTTATCGATGCCCTCGGGACTCCCCTGTTCTTCTCCCGGTCCCGGTGCTCCCCGGGACACCCCTATTGCTCTCCCGTTACCGAGGACCCCGGAACACCCCTCCGTTGCTCTCCCGGTCCCGGTGCGCTCCAGCCCCCCCCCGCCGCTGCTCTCCCGGTCCTATCGCCCCAGGACACCCCCATTGCTCTCCCGTTACCAATTCCCCCCGGGACACTCCCGTTGCTCTCCCGTTACCGATGCCCTCCGGGACATCCCCATTGCTCTTCCGTTACCGATGCCCCACGGGACACCCTCATTGCTCTCCCGGTCCCGGTGCCCCCCAGCCTCCCTCCGCTGCTCTCCCGTTACCGATGCCCCCGGGACTTCCGTTGCTCTCCCGGTCCCGGTGCCCCTCAGCCCCCTCTCCGCTGTTCTCTCGGTGCTCTCGCCCCGAGCCACTCCTATTGCTCTCCCATTACCGATAACCCCCAGGACACCCCTGTTTACTCTCCCGGTCCCGATGTCCCCCGGGACACCCCGTTGCTCTCCCGGTCCCGGTATTCCCCGGGACACCCCGTTGCTCTCCCGGTCCCGGTATTCCCCGGGACACCCCGTTGCTCTCCCGTTACCGATGGCCCCGGGACACGCCGTTGCTCTCCCGGTCCCGGTCCCGGTTCCGTACCTTGAAGTAGGCGACCTGCAGATAGTTGTAGGGGCTGCGCTTGGCGAACTCCCGCTCCAGCTCCTCGCCCAGCCGGTACCGGGAGGGCGCCCCGCAGCCGCGCAGGCAGGCGGCGCGGCGGAGCAGCGCTCGGAAGAAGAGTAAATCGCGGAGCACGGGCTCGGTGCGGGGCTCGGTGAAGGGCTCGGTGCCTGCCGTAACGTTTGCGCAGCGCAGGCGGCACCGAACGGAGCGGGAGCGCAGGGCGGCTCGGGCCCGCAGCGCCCGCTCCATGTGCAGCACCACGGCGGGCCAGTCCCCCCGCGAGTAAGCCTCGGCACCAGCGGCGAACAGAGCGTCCGGGGGCTGTGCCGGGAGCGGCGGATCCACCGGCTCCGGGGCCGCCCGGGCCAACAGGGCCAGCACCAGCAGCAGCGCCCGCAGCGCCATGGCTGAGCCTGGCGGCTGCACCGCCCCGAACCGAAGCCGAAGCGCGCCCCGCCCGAGGCCACGCCCCTCCGCGAGAGCCAGCCAATCAGCGCCCAGGACCCTGCCCGAAGCCACGCCCCTTCCTGACCGCCGGCCAATCAGCTCCTGAGGCCACGCCCAAGCCCCAGCCCCTTCCAGCGCAGCGGCCAATCAGCACGTGAGGCCCCGCCCAAGGCCCCGCCCCTTCCTGACCGCCGGCCAATCAGCGCCCCAGCCCCTCCCAGGCCACGCCCCTTAGGCGATGTCGGCCAATCAGCGGGCAAAGCACCGCCCTCCGCTCGTGGCCCCTACCCTCCTGTCAATCAACTCCTGCAGTCTCGCACCGCACCGCCCGTATCCAAGCCTGTCATCCAATCGGCGACAAGGGCTCCGGCCCTCCCGCCTCGCCGTCGTGACCCCGCCTACCACTAGCTGCCCCGCCCCTCTCGACGGACAATCAGTGCCCGCAGCCCCGCTCGAGGCCCCGCCCAATCAAAGCCGGCAGCTCCGCCTCTCCCCTCGCTCCGCCCATTGCCTTGGCCCCGCCCTTTCCGCTGGCCAACCAGAGCTCGCATTCTCTTACGTCATCGCCCTTAGCAACTCTACCGCCAATCAGCTCCTGCGGCCTCGCTCTGCCCCGCCCACCTGCCAGAGAGCGCCAGCGGCACAGCCCCTTTCGCCAGTGGCCAATCAGCGCCCCAAGCCCCGCCCAGCTCAGCGCGTGAAACCTCCCCTCTCCCTGGCCCCGCCTCCCGCCCAATCAGCGCGAGTGTCCCCGCCGCACGGGCCGGAAGTTCCGCCCCGTGGACCGGAAGGGTCGAGTACGGCGGGTGGCGATGGCGGAGGAGGAGGGTGGTGAGGGGCCCGGGGGCGGCGCGGGGTTTGCACTGGTGGAACGCGGTGCCCGCCGCACCGCGGAGCCCGCGGACTTGGTGGCTCTTGCCCAGCAGGTGCAGCAGGTGAGGCGCCCGCCGCCCCGGGGTCCTGTCGGTGGGGTCACGGTGTGGCCGCCCGGTGCTCCCGTGCCTCCCAGTGTCCTCCTGTGCCTCCCAATGACTCCCACCACCTTTCCGTGTCCCCCCAGTGCGCTACGCGCTGCTCCAGCACCTTCCCTTGTGTCTGGCTGCTCCCCAGTGATTCCCAGAACATCCTACTAAGCTCTTGTTGCATCCCAGTACATCCCACTGCTTCTAGTCCACCCCAGTGTGTCCGGATGTGTCCTGCCGCCCACTCTCCGTCCATTCCAGCACTCCTTGACATGTCTTGTTTGATTTTCAGTGCCTTCCAGCCCATCCCAGTACCTTCTGATACATCTTACCGCCACTCCTAGTGCCTTCCTGTCTATCCCAGTGGCTTTCTGCCCTAGTCCCTCCTGATAGGTCGTAGTGCCATCCCAATGTCTCCCAGTCCATCCCAGTGCCTTTCAGCCCACCCTAGTTCCTTCTGATATGTCCTACTGCCATTCCCAGTGCCTCCTAGTCCATCCCAGTGCCTTTCAGCCCACCCAGCGCCTCTCACCCCACCCCAGTCCCTCTTGGTAAGTCCTACTGCCATTCCCAGTGCTTCCCAATCCACCCCAGTGCCTCCCAGTTTATTCTGTTATCGCCTCAGAGCCTCTGAGCACATTCCAGTACCACTTCTTAGCCCAGTGTGACCCCTAGAGCTTCTCAGTCCACCCAGGTGACTCCCCCTGAGTCCTCCTGCCTCTTCCCAGTGCCTCCCAGTAGGTCCCACTGCCCTAGTTCTCTGCCTCCCTGTATATCTGGGCTGGAATCTCCAGTGCCCAGTCCCAGGCTGTCCTCCTGGGGGTGCGGTGGCCAGTTCAGCCACACATGGAGTGGCTTTCATGCCATCCACGTCCTTGTGAGGTCGAAATGGCCGTGGTTCTTCCTTGTCCTGTCCAAACCTTCTTTTTCCTTGCAGGCAGATGACTTCATCCGAGCCAACGCCTGTAACAAACTGACTGTCATCGCCGAGCAGATCCGGTACCTGCAGGAGCAGGCTCGGAAGGTGAGGATGAATCTATGAGCTGGGCAGAAGTCTTCTTGCCTTGTGCTTGCAAAAGGACATCAGAGTCCATCTTTAACCACCAGAGGATTGGGAAGAGCCGTGGCTTGGATGAGAATGGTAGCCAAGAGCCAAGAGGAGGAGGTTCTGTGGGAAAATAGGGAGGGTTTATCATCTGGTGGCAGATGGGGACTGGTCTGGTGGTGGTGGTGCTTCCCCGAGTCCGCTGCGACGGTAGCTGGTCAAGACCAGCACGGGTGTCAAGAAGGATGGGGAGGTGACTCTGGCTTTGCGACGACAACTTTTGCCACCGGGACATGGGCACTGTGCTCCCAAGAGGACTCAGTAGAGTTGGGGGACAACGCGGCTCTGGCTGGATTGGAGCCCCTGGAAGCAGATGAGCTGTTACCTGTCCCCAGGCTTGGCTTTCCAGCTTCATAGAACCATAGAATCTAGGTTGGAAAAGGCTTTTGAGATCATGGAATCCAACTGTGCCTGTCCATTACTGACCCATCCCTTAGCACCTCATCCACCCGTCCTTTAAACCCCTCCAGGGATAGTGACTCCACCACCTCCCTGGGCAGCCTCTGACAGTGCCCGAGAACCCTTTCGGTGTAGAAATGTTTCCTGATATCTGATCTGAACCTCCCGTGGCACAACTTGAGGCCATTTGCTCTCGTCCTGTTGCCTGTCACTTGGCAGAAGAGACCAACACCTGCCTCACTACAACCTCCTTTCAAGCAGCTGCAGACAGTGATGAGCTTGTCCCAGTAGCCCTGCAGTGAGCCCAGCGGGGCTTGGCTGTCCCCTTCAGTGCTGGCTTCACCCTTGGAGGTGGAATCCCAGGGCCTGAGTGGGGAAGGATCTGCCAGGCCCTGCGACTGGCCCGCTGCCACCAAGGCCACCAAGTCACATAATTCTTAGCTGTTGGAGCCAGAGCTGTGGAGATGAATTCCCTATTGTCTGCTGTCCCTTGCCTGGGGAACAGCAACAGCGGAGCCAGGAAGCCCCCAGGGTCTGGCAGCTGCCTACGGAGGCAAGGAATGAGCCCAGCATGGTGGGTCAGGCACAGAGTGAACTTAGGGCTGCAGTGAAGCTTGGAGGCTGAAAGAGTTGGGGTTGTTCAGCCTGGAGAAGAGAAGGCTGCAGGGAGACCTTAGAGGAGCTTCTCGTACTGAAAGGGGCTCCAGGAAAGCTGGGGAGGGGCTTCTGATCAGGGAGTGCAGGGAGAGGATGAGGGGGAATGGTTTGGGTCTGAAAGAGGGGAGATTGAATCATAGAATCATCATAGGCCCCATCCAACCTGGCCTTGAACACATCCAGGGGTGGAGCATCCATCATTGAGATGAGATCTTAGGGAGAAGTGTTTTGCTGTGAGAGTGGGGAGGCCCTGGCCCAGGTTGCCCAGAGCAGTGGTGGCTGCCCCATCCCTGGAGGGGTTCAAGGCCAGGTTGGATGGGGCTTTGGGCCCCTGATCCAGTGGGAGGTGTCCCTGCCCGTGGCAGGGAGTGGGACTGGATGGGCTTTGAGGTCACTTCCAACCCAAACCATTCCATGATTCTGTGATTTTATGATCTTCACCTCCATGGGTGCAGGCCCAACTGGCAGAAAACTTGGAGAAAACTTTATCTCTTTGGTAAAGATCTGCTTCCCGGGTGAAGTAAAGATGTGCCACGTGAAGCCAGACGTGCTGAGGAGGATGAGGCTTCGCGAGCCGTGTGTCAAGTGACATCACCTGGGCTCTGGCTGAGAGGCAGGAGCATTTGCTGCCCTCTTTTTTCAGGCGTGGAAATGTTAAATTTGATTTTCAGGTCTTGGATGAAGCGAACAGAGATGCTGATCTGCACCGTGTGGCCTGCAACCTCGTGAAGAAGCCAGGGAACATTTATTACATGTACAGGCGGGAGAGCGGCCAGCGATACTTCTCCATCCTGTCTCCCCAGGTGGGTGGGAACAGCCCCCAAGGAAGCAGGGAGGGAAAAAAACCCGTCTGTGGGGCTTGGGTGCTTCTGGACCTTGGTCAAAAGCCCCAACTTGTTGGGACATTCGTTTGATTGGCTCCTGCTCAGCTGGCATTTCTCCTTGTGAGTTTGTCTTTATCCAAGTTTGTCCTTGTCCGAGTTACTCTGCTAGTGTGAGAGCCTCATTGTGAAGTTCTCTTGGCTCTTGGTAGATGGTGGGCAAGGAGACCTTCAGTGCATGGACCTCAGTTCTGCCTTTCAGTCCCTGCAGTTCTTCCTCTGGCAGTCATAAACTACATCCATGCCCTGGGGCCTCCCTGTTCCGTGTGGATTTTGGCTTCCCAGGTGTCTCAGTCCAGGGTGTGGCTCTGTCTGCATTCAGCAGGAGTGGTCTTGGAGGCAGTATCATAGAATCATGGAATATCCTTAGCTGGAAGGGACCCACAAGGATCATCACGTCAACTCCTGTCCCTGCACAGCACACCCCAACTTTCACACCATGGGGCTGAGGGTCTCGGCCAAATGCTTCTGGAATATTTTCAGGCCTGGCACCATGACTGCTTCCCTGGGATCTGTTCCAGTGCTCCATGACCCTCTGGGGGAAGAACCTTCTCCCAGTGTCCAACCTAACCCTCCCGTTGGCATCTTCCTGCCATTCCCTTGGATCAGAGAGAAGAGCTCGGCACATGCTCCTCCTCCTTCCTGTGTGAGGAAGCTGCAAAGCGTGATGAGGTCTCCCCTCAGTCTCCTCTTCTCCAGGCTGGACAGACCCAGTGAATTCAGATACTCCTCACAGGCTTCCCCTCTAAAGCCTTCCCCAACGCCATGCCCTCCTCTGGATGCTCTCCAGCACCTTTAGATCCTTTTTTATCCTGTGGTGCCCAAAGCTGCCCCCAGAGCTCAAGGTGGGGCCATCCCAGTGCGGAGCAGAGTGGGACAATCCCCTCCTTCACCTGGCTGGTGATGCCGCGCTGGATGCACCCAGGATGTTGTTGCCCTCTGGGCTGCCAGGGCCCTGCTGGCTTGTGTTTCTCCTTCCAGGCCACCCCTTTTCTTCTGTGCAGAGTGAAGGCTTCAGAGCAAAGCACTGAGCACTCCGAGGAGCTCTGCGCAAGTTGTGGAGATCCCCAGCACTCCCTGCACCAGCAGCTCTGTAGCGTGACCTGGTTGTAGACTCAGGCCTAACAGCTGAGCCTCGTTTTAGGTTAGAAAATGGGATGGCCACGTAGCTGGGGCAGCTCTAAAGGTGTTAGGGCTGTCCATCATAGGCAGAGCTTGGGCTGAGGGACAGCAGAGCCCAGCTCCAAGGGAGACAAAGCTGGGAAGGGTCTGGGGAACAAGTTTTATGAGAAGCGGCTGAAGGCTCTGGGGCTGTTTAGCCTGGAGGAGGCTGAGGGGAGATCTCATTGCTCTCTGCAGCTCCCAGAAAGGAGGTTGTGGTGAGGTGAGTGCTGAGCTCTCCTCACAGGTAACAAGTGACGAGAGGAAATGGCCTCAAGTTGTGCCAGGGAGGTTTAGGTTGGATATTGGGAAAAATGTCTTTACTGAATGAGTTGGGAAGCCCTGTCAGAGGCTGCCCAGGGCACTGGTGGAGTCTCCATCCCTGGAGAGGTTCAGAAAACATGCAGACGTGGCACCTGGGGACATGGTTTAGCAGGCACGGTGGGGTTGGGCTGACGATTGGACTGGATGAGCTTAGAGGTCCTTTCCAACCTCAATGATTCCACAATTCTATGAAACTGTGAAGCAATTCCAATGTCTCCTTTCTCCTCCAGGAATGGGGGACCAGTCCCCACGAATTTCTTGGTGCCTACAAGCTCCAGCACGACCTTTCCTGGACTCCGTTTGAGCACATCGAGAGACGAGATGCTGAAATAAACATCCTGGATAAGCTGCTGAGCCGGCAGGCAGCGCTGCCACCGTGTACGGAGCCCAATTTCCAAGGCCTCACCAAGTGACAGGAGTGACTATCTGGGACCCCTGGATCAGGACATGCAGGGTGAAGAAAGAGACCAAAAAACAGAAACGCTGATGCCGCCTGTTTTGCTCTGTGCTTTAATGAGACTTTAATTCCGCATTCAGTCCTACTGGATTTTCTTGTAATCAAGTGATTTATTTCTTTGACTCATGCTGAGCTGTGGCTGATAAAATCAGGTGGAGTCGATGCCAAGAGGGCTTGGGGCAAGAAGCAGAAATGCTTGGGGCAGATGTGATAACACTATAAAATAAGCCCAGCCTGTCTGGCTCCGATGCCTCACTGTGCCTGGCAATGAGTTCAGGGCTGGATTCTTCCCCTGCTTAATATATTCATGTTTAGGAAGCTCAATGGCCTGGGAAGAGCGGTCAGAACCTCGCCCAGAAGGGGCTGTTGTGGCTGGAGTCTGCAGGTCTCTGTCTCACTGGTCCGGACCCCTGGTCTGGCATACAGGGTGACCTGGAGCTCTCTCTGCTGGGAAGAGCGTTCTCGAAAGTGCCACATAGGCTTCAGGTGCTCTTCGGGAAGTGGGTGTTTCACAGCCCTTGTGTGTTCCTCTGGGCTTCAGGTGGGACAGGAGCATGCAGGCATGCTGAACACCTCTGCCAGGGTAGAAAACAAATCAGTCTTGATCTCAAATGCACCTCTGAGACACCTGCATCCTGTCTGCGTGGCAAGCATCCTGCTGGCTTTCACAGGGAGACTTGGTGGCATGTGGGACTAGTAGGACATCTCCAGACCTTCTTTTTCCACCAAGAACCGGGAGAGGCAAAGGTCAGAGCTGCTGAGATGTCCTCCCTCTGCCTAGTGTGCAGAGCTCCTCCAGGAGCTCACCTGCTTCTCTGTGAGGAGCCAAGTTGGGAATGAAGATGTTCAGGTTGGATGTAATATCAGATCTGGTCAGATCCTCCCAGGGTTTGTTCATCTCCCCAAGACAACAAGGCAGTGACCTTACGTGCTGCTGAAGGTATCGCAGTACGTTGGCCTCATCCTCCTCCTCCACTGGGGATGTGTGAGGGCTGGGGAGTGGGAATTGTGACCCTGGGGTCTGGGCCCACCAAGAGTGAAGGTGGTGCTTCTTGGTGGAGCTCAACCACGAGTGCCCTTGTGTTTGGGCTCCACCAAGAGGCTGCCTCCCCCTGTGTTTGTGGTTAGGTTCTCCCGGCTTCCAAGGTGGTGGTGAAAGAGCTGGGGTCGTGTTCTGCATGGCCCAGTCATGACCTTCCTGGGGGCTGGCTCGTTCCTGGCAGTCACTCATCTCCAAGTGACCTTCCCAAGTGTTGCCCCGTCTCCGTACCCACTGCCAAGGAAGACCCTGCTGCCTTCGCCTCTGCTGGGTGACTCCTGACACAATTTGGGGCTTAGTCAGTGCCTCAGGCTCGGATCAGATCATGCATGCGCTCTCAAAACAATCTCTTTAACTCCATTAAAATTCCTTGTTCCCTTTCTGGCCGTGGTTTGTCTCATGCCAACTCTCCAGTGCTGTCACTGCCACCTGGGAGGGCTCTGGGTGCTCCACCAGAGGCCGATGCCACAACACGGTGTTCTCCCAGCGCACCCTCAACTCGTGCGTCTCCATCGATGTCTGAAACTGCTGCTCAGGTCAGGGACCGCAGTGACTGCCGAAGGCTGGGAGGACCTCTCTGCATCCCCGAGAGACCCGTGGAGACCAGCACCATCGTTGGCTCTCGCCATTGCTGCAATTTATTTCCCTTTGGTAGCACCTGGCTTCGCCTCCAGCAGCTTCACGGCCCCACCCCCTGGGAGCTGCCTTGAGAGATGCGTGGGGCTGCCGACAGCACTAGATTCCCCCAGGGAAGAGCCATGGCAGAGGGATGGGAGGTTTGAGACAGCTCCAGGATGTTATTGACCTAGATTTTCATCTCGCTGCTTAGTAGCTTAGCCCCATCCTGGCATGGCTGACCCTCTGGCTGGCAGAAACCTAGTCATGGAATCACAGAACCATGGAATGGTTTGGGCTGGAAAGGACCTCAAAGCCCATCCAGTTCCACCCCCTGCCATGGGCAGGGACACCTCCCACTGCATCAGGGGCTCCAAGCCCCATCCAACCTGGCCTTGAACCCCTCCAAGGATGGGGCAGCCACCACTGCTCTGGGCAACCTGCGCCAGGGCCTCCCCACCCTCACAGCAAAACATTGTTCCATAAGATCTCATCTCACTCTCCCCTCCTGCAGCTGAAAATGTTCCCTCATCCTCTCCCTGCACTCCCCGATCCAGAGCCCCTCCCCAGCTTTCCTGGAGCCCCTTTCAGTACTGGAAGCTGCTCTAAGGTCTCCCCACAGCCTTCTCTTCTCCAGGCTGAACAACCCCAACTGTCTCAGCTTCTACTCATACAGCAGGTGCTCCAGCCCTCAGATCACCTCCATGGCCTCCTCTGAGGACTCCAGAGGAGGGTTGAGGACTCCAGAACTGGACGCAGGGCCCTAGGTGAGGTCTGGTCTCACTCCAACAGCTCCATGTCCTTCCTTGTCCTTGGAGTCAACATGGGACACTCCAAGCACCTTTTCTCAGTTTGTGTTCCCTCCCTGGGAGTGCAAGGGCAGGTTAAAAGTGATGTGTTGTTATTATTAGACCAAGGTGTAATTAATTCCTTATCGAGTCACAAGAGTCTAATTTGATGGGTTTTTTCCCTGCTTGTTACTTCGCCCCAGGTTGGATTTTGCTGCATGTTATTAAATCTTAACTTGGAAGGGGGAAAGTTAATTACTGCATGGGCTTTGCCATGGTGCTAATTACAGTAGCATCAGAGATCTTCAAGTGTTGATTTATGCTCCTCTGGGAAGAGGGGATTCTTGACACAGTTTTATCCCAGTTTCCCATCATTACAATCTGTATGATGTTGTGTGTGTGGGGAAGGAGCCTCTACAGAGCTGAGGAACCATGGGAAATGGGCAAGGATGGAGCCGGTGGTAGGAATCATAGAATCCCTAGGTTGGAAAAGACCTTTGAGATCACGGAGTCCAACTGTACCTGTCCTCTACTGAACTATCCCTGAGCACCTCATCCACCCATCTTTTAAACGTCTCCAGGTATGGTGACTCTACCACCTCCCTGGGCAGCCTCTGACAGTGCCCAAGAACCCTTTCAGAGAAGACATTTTTCCTGATGTCCAATATAAACCTGTCCTGGTGCAATTTGAGGACATTCCTTCTCGTTCTATCGCCTGTCACTTGGTAGAAGAGACCAACACCCACCTCGCTACCACCTCCTTTCAGGCAGTTGTAGACAGTGATGTGCTCTCCCATCAGCCTTCTTTACTTCAGGCTAAATAAACTCAGTTCCCTCCGTTGTCTCTCATAACCCTTGTTCTCCAGACCCTTCCCCAGCTCCATTCCCCTCTCTGGATGTGTTCCAGTCCCTCACAGTCCTTCTTGTAATGACGGGCCCCAAAACTGAAACCAGGATTCAAGGGGTGGCCTCACCAATGCTAAGTACAGCGACACAATCCCTTCCCTGCTCTTGCTGGCCACCCTGTTTCTGATCCAAGCCAGGATGCTGTTGTCCTTCTTGGCCACCTGGGTCAAGGTGAACTGAAGTCTCCTGCAGAGCTGAGCAACCATGGAAATGGGCAACAATGGTGTGGAAGTAGGAGGATGAGCTGGAGCCTCCTGCAGCACCTGGCAGTGCTGTTTCTAGAGAAGTGGCGCTCAGTGGAGGATTCCTTGAGGCTCACGGTATCATCTGCTCAGCTTCAGCCTCTACTGAGCTGTTCCCTTTATGGGTTTTTGGTTTGATGGAGCAAATGGTTTGATGGTTTGATTGCATCAAAAAAAAACAGCTGGGAAGGGCCAGCAGGACATGGTGCTGGAAGGCAGAAGAGGTAGAGGGCATGTCTTGCTCCAATGTGTTTTCCAAGCCGGCCATTGAGGAGAGCTCATCCTCTGCCCTCTGCTTTGCTCTGAGGAAAAACGAGGCAGGTGAGGAATGAACAGGGAAGAACTTGGGGCTGTGGGCTGTTGGCTGCTCTTCCCACAGCCGGATGTAATGCGTTTGATAGAATCATGGAATGGCTTGGGATGGAAGGGACCATGAAGCTCATCCAGCCCAACCCTTCATAAAAAGCTTAAAAATCAGCTGCCTCCTCCCAGACTTCATCTCCATTCGTGGTTTCATCTTCAAAGTCCATTTTGATAACATTCCTCGCCCTTTGGTGAGCACTTAGGGCAGAGGTGGGGATGGTCCAAGATCCCCAGGGATGGAGAACATCTGCAGGAGAAGGCGGGGTTGTGCTTCTGACACCATTAACCTTGGGCAGAGAGGTTTTCGCTCCATTTTTGGACACACTCATGGAAAAGGCTGATGGAACGATGCTCCTGGTGCCTGTCCTACTCCTGGTTGCTCCCCAGGGCCGATGTTTGTGGACTTGGAGCCTCACAGCCTCGAAGAAATCAAATTTCTCTGACCAATTTTGTGTTTCAGGGCAGATTTTGGCTCCTGCTTTGCAAATCGGCAGGGCTGGAGCCTTCCCTCCTTGCTCCCGAAGGGCAGTTCTTATTTTATTTGGGTTTTTTTGGGAGGTATTTGCTTACAACGGCCTTTCACGGCGGGGTCACCTCCTCCTCCGACAGGACTTGGGTTTTTTCGGACTCCTTTTTATTGCAGCTCCAGCGAGGGGAAAAATGGGATTAAAACTTGAGGCAATTTGATTGAGGGGCACCCGCTGGGGCAGGCCTGGAGCCCTCCGGGTGCTCCTGCAGCCCCGGGGGGTGTCCCCGGTTTCTCCCCCCGGTTCTGCTCCCTTCCCGGCCCGATCCCCTCCCCGCTTCGGTTCTCTCGCACCGCCGCCCCCCCAATCCCCTTCAGCGCCCGCCAGCCCGCAGTGGGCGTGGCTTCCCGCCCCGTGCGCGATGACGTCAGACGGCGTACCCTGTGCGCGATGACGTCAGGCGGCGTGCCCCTGCGCCGCAGCCGAGGAGACCCCGCAGCGCTGCCAACGCCCGGCGGAGGCTGAGGTGAGCGGCGGCCGGGGCAGAGCGGGGCGGTGCGGGGCACCCAGCCTCGGGGCCCGGGCTGGGGGGGCAGGGCCTGAGGATGAGAGGGGCCCGGTTGGGCCGGCGGGGCTCGGGGTCCGGTGCCCGAGGAGGGAGGCTCGGTTGGGGCCGGAGCTCGGGTCCCGGTGCCTGAAGATGGGGATGGGTTCAGTCCTCGTCCCGGTGCCTGTGGAGGTGGGGGCTCGGTTAGGGTAGGGGGCTCGGGGTCCAGTGCCCGTTTGGGGCGGGGGGCTCGGGTCCCGGTGCCCGAAGTGGGGAGGCTCGGTTGGGGCGGGGGCTCAGGTCCCGGTGCCTGAGGATGTGGGTGGAGCTCGGGGTGCCGGTGCCCGAGGGGAGAGGCTCGGTTGGAGTGGGGGTTCGGGCCTCGGTGCCTGAGGATGGGGATGGGTTCGGCCCTCGTCCCGGTGTCTGTGGAGGTGGGGGCTCGGTTGGGGCGGGATCTTGGATCCCGGTGCCTGAAGATGGGGGTGGGTTCGGCCCCCACCCCGGTGCCTGTGGAGGCGGAGGCTCGGGGGGAGGGCTGTGAGAGGTCGGTCCAGGTTCCCGTAGGAGGCGAGGGCTCCGTTGAGGCTGCAGGGTTGGGGCCCCGGTGCCTGAAGATTGTCGGGGCTCAGTGTCTGAGACGGAGAGGTTCGGTTGGAGGGGGGCTCGGTCCCGGTGCTGAGATCCCCGTGAAGGCGGGGGCTTGGATGGGGTGACGAGCTTGAGGCCCGGGGGCCTGGGATGTTCGTGTCCCGGTGCCCGTAGATGAGGAGGGGCACTCGGTCCCGATGCCTGAAGACGAAGAGTCTCGTCCTCCGCCCCGGTGCCGGTTGGGGCGGGGATCCCGGTCCCGCTGCCGGGGGATCCGGGCCGCTGTGGAGCGGCGGTGCCGGTTCCACGCCGCCCGCTTCCCCCCCTTCTCCATCCCGGCTTCCCGGTGCGGCTCGGGGGCTCCTCCCCGCGGGGCCGGCCTTGACGGGCGGGGACGCCGAGGGGCTCTGCTGGGGAGAGAGGGGCGGCTCGGGGTTCCCCAGGTTTGGGGGCCCTGACTTGTGTGGGGATGCCTCGCCTTTGCGTGGGGACTCTTGCCATAAGTGGTGATGATGCTGGGTAGGAGCTTCGAGGGCTGGCGTTGATATGCATTTTTTCCTCCTCTCAAATCTCAGCGTGTCTGTGCTGCAGCAGTGCTTGCCCAGCTGTATTTAAAGGTTTGGCCCAGCGATCAGGGCTTTTCAGCAGTGTTTTTGCTGTATAAGCGAGTGGAATTGCAGCTGATGGCGATGCTCACATAGCCAGGGAGCTGCGAGCAGAACAGCCCACGTTGTGAAATTTGTGCTTAATGAAGAATTGCAAAATGGGCTGAATGCCTCTTGCCCGGTCCGTGTGGGTCCTGCAGGTGGTGGAGCTGGGGCAGCTTTGCTGTGTGACAAAAGCCCAGGGAAGATGGGGCCTTGGCAAGGAGGCCATGTTAGATGAGAACTGTGCTCAGGAGTGGTTCCGTCTGGCCATCTGTGATGGGCTTTTTCTCATGTTGATCTGTGCTGCTTCTCTTGGAAAGGAGATGCGAGCTCTTTTCATCCAAAGTGTTGGATCGTGGTACCTCATGGCTGTTTCTTTGGAAGGATGTTTAAAACCTGGATCAGGCTCCTCAAACTGCTGATTGGGATAACTCAGGAAAGCACTTCTCTCTCTCAGCTAGCAAAAGGGGTTTATGCAAAACCAACTTCAGATAGAAAGCCTTTGTGTTCAGCCAGCGATATGTGGGGAATCCGTTGTTCTGCTTTGTAAACTGCTCCTCCTTGTTGGAGTGGGATTGTGGGGGAGCAGCAGGGGCAGATGTGTGTTGGAAACGGGTGTGACAGTCGCGCGCCGGACTGGAATCTTAACACGGGAACTGTAGGAACGATTCCATGTGAGAAGTGTTCACTCGTATGCATTGGTAACAATGAAGAAAGGGACTTCTAAGTCTTGGCAAGGAATAAAAATGACTGGGATACAAGATAAAACATGTTTGCAGTTTGGTAATGTGTTGTAGGCAGAAATTTTAATCATTCAATTTGCATACTTTGAACTTGGTTATTCCTGACCTGCAACTGATGCTCCTTGTTCATTGTGTGCCCTGCTTTGGGGCTGTTTGTTTGCCTGGAACCGGTGGCAACTTCTGAGAGGTTTGTGGTATTTTCACTGCTTAATAGAAAAGATCTGGAAGTCCTGGAGTGTCTGGAGTATTGAAAATGGTAGCTCTACTGACACAGCAATAGTAGAGCTGTGGAGCCCCCCTGAAGCTCCTAGGGATTTCCCTGCTGAGTGTGCGACTGTGCTTTTCTTGCTTTCCTGTAAATCACACGGCAGGCTGATGCAAAGGGCAGTGTGAAGCTGAGTTCTCGTCCTGATATAAGAGTTCCTTTTGGTGAAACTACAGCTGTAGCATTAAAATTCTCAAGCCTCGCATGCATGGACAGCCAAGCATCTTAATTAAATCCCAACAGCTCCCTGTTACCTTTTGAGCCTTGGAGTTTCTTGCTGTAGCTGGGTTCCAGCCCTGCCTCTCAGAACCTGTACAATAAAGAAGTGCGTGTAACAGTTAAGGTGTGTGATCCTTTCTACACTATCATGAGTGCTCTCAGCTTTTAAGTCATCTGAGGGCCTGTGTATCTCAGCCCTCTCCTTCCTCTGCCTGCCCTTTGTGGTCAGCCGAGCTCTCATGCTGTCGTTAGGCTCAATCATATGAATTTCAGCACTCTGAGCCTTTGGAGTAAAAGCCTGTAAGGAGGAGTTGTGGGGGATGCAGTTATCCTTGCTCTTGAGGCTCCGTTCCTCAGGAGAGAACACCACCTTATTTTTGTAGCAGATGAAGGTGCTGTCAAATTAAACAGAAGCAAAATTGATTCTTGGTGCTCCAGTATCAAGAAGCCCTTTAACCCCTTAGCACACTGTAGGCCTTTGCCTCGGCTCCTCTCACCCATTATGCCCAGTGCAGGTGAAACCCCTTATTTTAGTAGTTCATATATGACAAATAAAACAACGTTTTTACTAAGCATTTAAATTGGGGGGGGGAGGACAGCTTCCTCCAATTCACTTCAACTAGTTAAGGGTGCTCATCACAAGGGATTGCTCCTGGAAATGGCAGGCAAAACCCTTCCACTGGGGCCTGGCTGAGCAAGCCCTCCTGGCTGTGTGGCCGTCCTTGTGCAGGGGCCACTGTCTTGCGCAGCCCCGGCCGCATCCCGGTGATGGTGTGTAGGTAGGTGACAAAAATGGCACCAAGGCAAGGGATTCCCAGCTTCTGGTGGGGGATCCTTGGGATTGGATCCTTGTGACTGTTGTTGGATGGAAGAACTGGGTTTGTTTATCCAGCTCTAGGTGTACAGTAAACTTAAAATAGTGAGCACAAGCAGCAGGGTTCCAATGTTGGTGCCATGTTGTTATTCTTTGTGATCTTCCCTTTGAATTTCAGATGCCACTTCTGTTTTAATGAATTTTACAAAGTTTCAGAGCACCGTTTGGCTGGTTTTCTCCTCAGTGAAGCTGCTGACCTTTCTTTGAGATGTGCTGGCTTTCGTTCTAAATAAGTGACACTTCGTAAAGAGAAAACGAAGAGTTGATTCTGCAAAGCTTTTAAAACCCCTTGTTCTGTTTACGCACCTGTGCTGTGAATTCACCCCATTCCTTTTGAATGTTAAGGTCTATTTCCTGGCATGGGAGCTGTTCTGTGTGCTATTCCCTGCCCTCTGAAAAACCAACCCAAACCAAAATAGTGTGTGTGTGGCTTTCTTTGAGCCTTTTCATCTGGAGGTGTGTGGATAGCAGCTCATCTGTATGGAGACGTATGCTGGTGATCAGATTGGTGTACACTGAAAACACGCACGGATACAGTGCAAACTCGGGGAGGGTGGATGCTTTCACTGAGCTAATACGGTGTCAGAGGAACCTTGAGCTGCGTGGTTGAGGCCAGTGGCAGTTACACACAGAGAGAACCGCTGTCACTCGTGGTGCCAGGCTCCCAGCAAGAGCCACGGCTGCTGGAATTGTCGGGTTGGAACAAGCTGGTTTGAATTACTCAGCTCTCAAGTTGAAGGATGCTGTGCTGTGCTTTTGGCCAATGACGAGTATTCTGTTTTGGAGCAAAAATGACCCAAATGCTCCTGCAGCTTTGGCTGTAAGGGGAGAAGGTGGCCTCGGACCCTTGATAAGGTGGTGTAGCTGTGTGCGTAGCTGGCTGAGGTCAGTAACCAGCTGAAGGCAGCAGGGGTGGCTGTGGTAGGGCGGTGTGCTGGGGTGGCTGCAGGCATGTTGTGGTTCACCTTGGCAGCACAGCACGTTGAAGCAGTTAGCACGACTTCAGTGATGTTTATTTTAGTGCTCATGAAGTATTGCTGAGCTAAAGGCTTAGTTCCGCTCTGAAGGATCCTTCTCTTCCATATCCTGGAGTGGGGGCTGGTATTTCTTCTCAACTGTCTTCCTCATCTCTGGTGCTGCTGCCTCAGCCGTGGTGCTGCAGGTGGCTTGGCTTCTGCGGGGGTTCCAGCTGCTCCGGTGCCTTCCACTGGTGAGTGTATGCTGGAAAACCTCTCTCACTTAAGTCCTGCTGCTAGTGAGCTTTCCAGCTACTTCGTTAGATTTCATAGGAACACCAAGGTAGCTCAAGGGCTGGGAAAACCTCTTTGGGAACATTTTTTTAACACTACTTCGTCTGTGTAGTTGTGAGGTGACTTGGCCTGAGCTGTCCCCTGAATACACCGTTCCCGTGAGGCACCAACCCTCCGGGCTGCGTGCCCCTGGCACCTGCAGCCATCCTGTCCCCTGAGTGCAGCAGGAATGAGGGGGAGCTCTGCTGCAGCTGGTGTTCATGCAGGGGGCTTCCCACTAGACAAAAATGTGCCTCAAAATAGAGGAACTGCCACCAGGGTCTGGTTTACCTCTGTGAAATGCAGTGGCTCTGGGTATGGGGAGAGAAACATCGAGGCTGGTGCACGCCATGAGCTGTCAGCCTGTTTGAATAGGAGCATAGGTATGGCTCGTGGTTTTGAACAACAGCTGTATGAAACCAAGCTGATAAAGGTAGGGTTTTAATGTGGTGTTAAAATACTGAACAAGGGTTTGTTACACAGTGCAGTAGAACAGATCCTGTGGAGTGTGGAAGCAAAGAGGAATAATGTAAGTTTAAAACACGTTTGACAGAGAAGGGCTCAGAGTAAGCCCACACACGTCCCAGTGCTTCACTAGGATGGGTTTTCCCAGTGCTGATGGCTGGGTTTGGCAGTGTAACCTTAATGCAAATCGTGACAGAAGCTGACACTTTTGCTTTTTTCTGTTGAGTTTGTAATAAAGGTGTGACTATTTGAGCCATGCAGTGGGATGGGTTGGCAGTGCTGGTGCTGAGGCGAGCAGAGGTGGGCATGGCTGTATTGCACCAATTGGGGTGGCTGCAGGGCCCACTGAATCCCCCTCTGTCTGACTGGGCTGCAGGGACAGCTCTCTATTTGAAATTAGTACCAAAATGCACTGACATGGCTTTCCTCTCTTTTTTTTGAAGTCATAGAGCTTGACACAGGGCTGCTGGTAGCTTAGGCTGAGGCCTTTAAAATTCCCCCACCCTGCTGCTTCACTTCCTATCTTGAGCGTGCCTCTGCTTCACTGGTTTGTTGCAAGGAGCCTTTGCGGAGGTGTGCAAAGAGCTGCCAGTTCTTGCAGAACTAGCAAAAGAAAGCTTCATGAAGTGTAGAAAATACAAACTGGTCTCAGACAGTTGCTTTTTGAGAAGAGTTCTCTTACTTCTTCATCTGTAATTTGCAGTAACTTGTCCAGAAATGAGTGCTTCAAAACCACAGTGGTGTTTGCATGCACACACTCCGAGTGGCAGCCTCAGGGATGCTCCAGGATCCCAGTCACTAGCTTCGTCTCAGACAGGGATTCCCATATGACAGCAGTTGTGCGTATCAAGCACATCATCAGCCAGAGCACTAAAGTGGGTCTGTGTGGTGCCTGTGCATTGGTGATGGTGATCCCGGCTCTTTTCACACGACTTGTTTCTGTGGGTCTGCTGGATATTTCCAGTTCCTGCATCCAGCTCTGGGATGAGTGTGGGAGATGGAGCCTGCATGTGTGCTCTGCGGCTCTGAGGCTCTGTGGCTGCAGACAGAGGTCTGCCGGCTGCAGATCTAGATCTTTACTCCAGTTCTTGTGTTTGCCCTGGCACCAGCTTAGCACAACAAGGCTTTTCTTGGCTCTGTGGCTTATGTGTGGCCAGCAGGATGAGGGAGGGAATTCTGCTCCTTTCTCGTGAGACCCTACCTGGAGTCCTGTGTCCAGTTCTGGAGTCCTCAGCACAGGAAGGACATGAAGAAGTTGGAGCAAAGCCAGAGGAGGCCACAGAGATAATTTGAGGGCTGAAGCACCTCCTGTTCAAGGACAGGCTGAGAGAGTTGAGGTTGTTCAGCCTGGAGAAGAGAAGGCTGTGAGGAGACCTTAGAGCAGCTTCCAGTACTGAAAGGGGCTTCAGGAAAGCTGGGGAGGGGCTGTTCACAAGGGCGAGGAGTGATAGGGTGAGGGGGAATTTTTAATTTGGAAGGGGGGAGATTTAGTCCTCTTCACGCTGAGGGTGGGGAAGCCCTGGCCCAGGTGGCACAGAGTAGTGGTGTCTGCCCCATTCCTGTAGGTGTTCAAGGCCAGGTTGGATGGGGCTTTGACTCCCCTGATCCAGTGGAGGGTGTCTCTGCCCTTGATAGGGGGATGGAACTGGATGGACTTTGAGGTCCCTCCCGAGCCAAAGCATCCCGTGACTGTATGATAACGAGGCACCTTCTACACAAACCAAATAGCAGCACTCTTCTGGGGTGGTTCTGCCTTGTAGGGAGCAAGTTCTGAGGCAGGATTTAAAGGAATGTCTGCACTCTTAGTGGCTGTTAAAAAAAAAAAAGCAAGCAACACTTACAAAGAAAGATGTTTTTGTCAGGATCCTGTACTGATATGATACAATATTTTTTTGAGTTGGTCCCTTCTGCTCTGCAGGCTTTGCCTTGGACTTGGTGATTGCAGGGCTCTAATGGAGAGCAGCTGCTATGCGAGCAGGCAGTTCAACAGTCTTTAAGCTCTATTTAAGAAACTGAATACCCAGGTGTTATGCTTGGCTTAGGCCCTTTGGAAACATGTTTGTGGATGGAGCTGATGTGCATGCAGTCTGAGCTGTGAGCAAGACGGTAGATCATCCTGGGCATCAGGTGGGTTAAAGCATGATACGTGCTTTTAAACTTCATTTACTCCATGGTTAGCATGGAAGTGGTGAGTGTGTCTAGTTGTGGGGTGAGATCTTGATGCAGGAGATTCTTAGTAGTCTTCAGGGTGGGCTTTGGGCTGGAGGATGTGGGTAACATCGTAAATGGCTGCTGTGCATCTGCAGAGGAGAGCACTGACCATGGGAATCCTGCTTGGGAAACCAGTTTCGCCTTCTGTGTCTGTCTGTCTTCTTGGAATTCATCCCTTAATCAGAGTGCGGCTTCTGTGGGTGTTTTGCATTGTAGGTTTGTGGCACTATCAGTGTGCCAAGAGGTCCAAGGTCTCTTAACTGACAGCTGAACTTGTGTGGTCTCTTCATTAGTGGTTTGCGATCTCTATGGAGAACTGGTGTTGTGTGTGGCGATCCCTGTGATGGAGAGTCCATTGCGCTGGGTTTATAACACCAGCATGCAGCTGATACCTCCTCCTGATGGGCATCTTTGGTCAGGATCACAGGAGCTGGTTTTTGCTTTGGCAGCCCTGATTTGGGAGACTCATTGCTTCGGAAAGCAAGGGGAGAGGTCCAGAGGGACTCAACAGGCTGGATCCATGGGCTGAGCCTAATTGCATGAGGTTGAACGAGGCCAGGTGCTGGGTCCTGCACTTGGGTCACAACCCCGTGCAGCACTCCAGGCTTGCAGAGGAGTGGCTGGAAAGCTGTCTTGAGGAGAAGGACCTGGGGGTATTGGTTGACAGTGGTTGAACATAAGCCAGCAGCGGCTTAGGTGGCCAAGACCACTAACAGCATCCTGGCTTGGATCAGCTGTGGGGTGGCCAGCAGTAGGGAAGGGATCATCCCCCTGTACTTGGCACTGGTGAGGCCACACCTCAAATCCTGGATTCAGTTTTGGGTCCCTCACTCCAAGGACATTGAGATGCTGGAGCCTGTCCAGAGAAGGGTTTAGAGCTCAAGCCTTGTGAGGGGTGGCTGAGGGAGCTGAGTTTGTTTAGCCTGGAGAAAAGGAGTCTGAGGGGAGATCTCATTGCTCTCTACAACTGCCTGAAAGAAGGTTGTAGTGAGCTGGAGATTGGTCTCTTCTCCCTGGTAACCGGTGACAGAACAAGGGAAAATGGCCTCAAGATGCACCAGGAAAGATTTATTTTGAATATCAGAGGAATTTCTTTACTGAAAGGGTTCTTAGGCACCGGCAGAGGCTGCCTGGAGAGGTGGTGGAGGCCCCATCCTGGGAGGGGATTAATAGACGAGTAGATCTTGTACTTGGGGACATGGTCTGGTGGCAGACTTAGCAGGATCAGTGCTTGGACTTGAGGATCTTAGAAGTCTTTTCCAACTGAAACCATTCTGAGGTTCTGTGAAAAGTCTTGGTTTGTAGTGGAGGTAGAGGAGATGGTAGAGGGCAAGGCCCTTGCAATGGATGTAATTAGTCTGGGAACAAATTATCAAATACAAATATTTTATAGAAATGTGTGGATTTTGTAAGATTGGAAATGAGGTTTGTGTAGAAGGGTAAAAGTGGTTGAGATGAGCACAAATGAAATGCTGGGAATGTTGTTTCTTTCACTGCAGACTCCTGAGCGCTGTGACCCCACAGATGAATAGCCTGTCAACTGTAAAATGACATTGATTTTTGGGGGAAGAAACTCTGTGGTCTTAGTGTTCAGGGCTGTGCTTGTCTTCTTGCAATGTGGAGCAAGCTCTCCAGCAGGATCAGGAAGCTGTGGTGGGCTGGTTAAGCCTCAATCCATGAGTTAATGGCGTGTGCTACAGAGCATCCTGAAATGGTTCTTGGCCATCGGCTGCAGCCGCTTGCAGCAAGCTGCCTGAAGCCGGTACCTGTGATGAAATGGCAGCAGTTTCAGTCCCGCCTGAAAGAGGAAGCTGCGGGGCTGCCGAGACTCTGCAGGAAGCTGGTGCCGGATGTGTAAACAGATTTGACAGCTCCATTTCCTCTGGCTGGGAGAATGTACATGTTTTAACCTGAAAACAGACTTCAGGAGCTTAAAAATAAGAAGAATCTTAATGAGCTTGAAGGCTCGTAGCTTCTACTTCAAATTGCAGGTACAGCAGGAGTGAAGGCAAGACTGCAGATTCTGACCTCTTGGGGTAGCAGGGAACGCCGATTGTGTGCAGAAATCCACAAAATCTCCCTTAATTCTTCACAGCCTGGAATAAACCACAGCTACTCTGACTTATGGGCAGTTTTTAAAGAGCCTCATGGTGACACTGCATTTCATGTGCCTGCTGCTAAGATGGGAATGTCAGTCTGGCACAGGAGGGGTTGTGGCCCTTGGTGTCGGGTGCATTTGGGACAGCATTCCTTGCAACTTGAGCTTAAAAGTGGAAATGTGCCATAGGCACCATAGATTTCTTCAGCCTTTGTCATCTGTCAGAGTCTTCAGGTCTGTGAACAGGCCTGTGAGGAGGCAGCGCAGCATTCCAGCTGTTCCTTTGTACCAGAGAAGATTTTCTGTCCACACAGCAGCCCATGGAGACTGCAGTCAGCTTTCAATGCTTCCATCTCTGCTCTTGGAGATAAATCCAAAATGCAGATGAGCGTCTGTCTTAAAGATCTAACCGAGCTGTAAAGCGAAACTCTGAAATGGGCTGTTTTACCTGGAATATGGTCTTGACAAAGCTTCCAAGGCTTTGTAATCCACGGTTCCCAGGATACTGTATCCTAGTTTTCCAGGATACTTTAGAGTTCTGTGCAGTCCTGATGGTGTGATTGCGTTGAAATCCCCCAAAATTACAAGTATGATCAGTTAATGTGGACTATAGTGAGACATTTATTGTTTTGATTACAGTACAGAGAGCTATGATAAGTTATATCAGTTCAGAGTTGTGTGGGTGGCTTTTTTAAGAAGTTTTTTGATCTTGTTGAACAGAACAGACTCACATTGCCTGGCATCACATTCCCATCTATTGGCTCTCCTCTCTTGTTTGGGCTTGGCTGGATGGCTCATGATTACATGGCTCAAAATCCCCTCCCTGCACTCTGACTGGGATGGCTTTTGCACTTTCAGTTCCCTCAGATATTTAAAGCTGTGTGTTTTCTGGCCCCTCTCGGTACTGTGTACATGGGCTTCCTGTTCTTCAGCTGCTTCGGAGGGGAACAAACCCAGCCCCTTGTCTGGGCTTTGCTGCTTCCTTCCTCGGCATTGCCCCTTGGGATAGTTTGTTTTCCAGTTCTATCTCAGATTGGACTGAATTGCTTCTCAACCACAGTCAGCGATGTCAGTGTCTAAAGTTTTTCCTGCAGAAGAGTGGGTCCCAGGATGGTACATCCCGGCTCCCTCAAACCGAGCTGTGTCAGCTGTGTCTGTGGGCCTCTTGAAAGTGGAGAATAAAGGAGCTCATCTAGCTGATTGAGAAAGCTGCCTAATCCAAGTGAAATATCTTATCTACTGGCTCCACTTTCCCACCAGTGAGACTGGGGGTGTGTGCTTGAGGCTCTAAATCTGTTTAAAACTTAGGCCATCTGATTTCAGTATTTAAAGGTGAAGTTCTATTCCTGTACCTGAAGATGTATTTGAACACAGTTTGATCCTTTAAAGATGCCAACCTGAAGTGCGCGTTTGGGAGGAGTGGAATTTAACAACAGTGTGAGGGACATGGTTGCCCCTTGGTCCACAAATGCCTTTCAGTGGCTGGTTCAGTGTTTTTGTGGTGAATTTTGTTAATGTGTCCCTTTAGAAAGGAAAAAAGAACCACCCTGCCCTGCTCAGACTTTTCCAGGCCTCTCTTGTGCAGTTTGGGTTCTGCCTTGTGTTCCAGAAGGAGACTGTGGGGTGTTTGCACTCTGTTCTGTTCACACTGCAAGAAACCCTTGAGGATGGGGTCATCTTGTAGGAAAAGGCAGTTTTGAGTTCGGAGCCTTTGCTTCATGCTCAGCCCAGCGCAGCGTGGTGCCCGTTTTATCTGGGCTTGCCTGAGTGAATTGGAGCCGCAGGGTGGGAGTAAGCAGGGCTTTTGTGGAAGTGTTCTGAATTTGGGCTCTCTTTGAGAGCTGTAGTTTAGGGAAAGCTGATCGTTTGCTGGGAGAGTTGGACTGTACGGGAGTAATGCAGTCTGTGTGGCAGGAGTGTGTAGAGCATGTGCTCCACCTTCACTGGAGGCTTCGACCTGAGCCCCTGCAGAGCGCAGCAGCTTCTCTCCCGGTCATGGCACAGGGACCTGGTGGTCGCTAAAACCAGGGAAGCCTTGGAGGTGGCAGCACAGTCTTGTGTCTTGATGCACCTTCTGGTTCATCTCATTGCTTGCTTGATGCCCTCTGGAGCAGTGAGTTTTAGAAAGGAACACTAAACACAGCCATTCTTTTTTCATAAAGGCACAAGCGAGCTTTCCTTGTCTGAGTGCATGTGCAGAACGCTCAGGTTTGGACTTACTCACAGGTTGGGATGATGCAATGTGTGGGAAGGGCTTCAGAACCTGGACTTCCCTGGACTCTGCTCCACAGGTTCTGGAAGGGCTGTCTGGAAGCGGTCGTGTAGCCTACACATTGTGGGCAAACACGGAAATGCGAATCTGTTTGCAGGAGGGTGGGAGGGAAGTGGAGCAGGCAGGAAGGGGAGGAACACGGAGAGGAGGTGGCGCCCACAGGGGCGGGGTGGGGAGTGTAATGAGATTTGTGTGAGCATGGCTGCACGGTGCTGTTAACCTGAAACTGGGTGGACTCGGCACTGGGGGCGAGCAAGCGCAGCCAGAGATAGGGTTTCTGAGTCTGGGTGGGCAGCGCAGTGAATTCCAGCTGGAGCTGGAAAAGCATCCAGCGAGTGGCTGGGAAACCCAGTGTGGAGAGTTGTTCTGTACTGCATTTATTGACTCTGAGGGGAGTTCATGAAGGCTTCTGCCTGTGTTGTGCAGTGACAAAAGGCAGATGACGCTGCCTTACTGTGTGGAGGGGGCTGGCCAAAGCAGTGAGGCACTCCAGTAACTGGGGCTGGTTCTAGTTGGAATGTGCTTGAGTTGGATAGCAAGGCCTCTTTTGATGTGTTTTCCTTTTAAAATCTACTTAACTAGTGACTCATCCCTTTCCACCTTTGCTTTGAGCTTGAAGCCTCTGTTAATGTGGGGCTGGGCTGCTCAGTTCCGTTGCCTGCTTGCTTTCTGGTGTTTTTTTTTAATCCTAAATGTGATGTTTCCTTTCTGACTGGTGTCACCAGTGCAGTGAGGTGGGACTACAGCAGCGCCTGAGCAGCTGGGGCAATAGTGACTGCTATCAGTGGGATTTAAACAATTGGGCTGACCTGGACACAGAAAACATAATTTGAAATGAAAACAATTGCTTTGTCCTTCTGAGTAAATGTGTTTGTGTCAGGGCTGCATTTTGGAGCTTTCTGTGGTGTTAATGAAGCTGTTGGTGGGACTTTATCCTGTGCTGCTGATCCTGCCTGAGCTGGGCCTGCTGCATCCACCAACAGATTGCTGGTCTGACACTGAAATATGGCATCACGTAGAGGACTGGCAATAACGCCCAATCCCCCCACAGATCAGTCATTGTCTCTGTCTATGCTGAAAGCAGATGTATAGATAAGTGTCCCAAGTGCCTGACACACCAGATGCTGGTGGATGTCCTCTTCACTGCCATATGGTGTGGCCAGCAGCAGCAGGGAAGGGATCGTCCCCCTGGACTCGGCACTGGTGAGGCTGCACCTGGAATCCTGCGTTCAGTTTTGGGCTTCTCACTACAAGAAAGACAGTGAGGGGCTGGAGCGCATCTGGAGAAGGGAACGGAGCTGAAGAATGGTCTGGAGCCCAGGGGTTCTGGGAGCAGCTGAGGGCCCTGGCGTTGTTAAGCCTGGAGAAGAGGAGGCTGAGGGGAGTCCTCATCACACTCTGCAGCTCCCGCAAAGGAGGTTGTGGTGAGGTGGGTGCCTGGCTCTGCTGCCATGTAACAAGTGATAAGATGAGAGGAAATGGCCTGAAGTTGCACCAGGGAAGGCTTAGATTGGATATTAGGGAAAAATCTCTACTGAAAGGTGGTAAAGCCCTGTCAGAGGCTGCCCAGGGCAATGGTGGAGTCTCCATCCCTGGATGGTATCAAAAACCATGTGCCTATGGCACTTGGGACGTGTCTTAGCAGGCACGGTGGCGTTGGGTTGATGATTGGACTGGATGAGCTTAGAGGGCTTTTCAACCTTAATCATTCTGAGATTCCTAACGTTGGCTTCATGTGGATCTGTCTGTGGATTGTGGGAACAGCAGGGATTAATATTCCCCTACCAGTGCTGATTTTAGGAACTTTTGAGGATGTTCATTCTGAAGGCAGCTGGCTTTGTCTACAGCTTTGAGCATCCCTGCCCCATCTGTAGAAAGGCTACTGGTTCAAGCTTTGTTATGAGTTGCTAGCAATGGTGTTTCCTTGCAGGTGTGAGGATGTGATCCACACCATCAAACCATGTTGCCAACTGCCAGCAGAGCACTCCAGAACCTGAAGGTGCATTGTGTTTCTTCCAGATCACTCTGAGGAGTGAAATCCCCAGGAGGTGCCCAAATGCACAGTTTGGTAGGGACCAATTTCATAGGTTTTGTGTAGTTCCCTAGAACTGAGAGCTGTGGCAGCATCTTTGCTAGGGTAAAGCACGGCTACCGTCCTGAAGATCAGTTTGCTGTGGTGAGTTTCTCCCCTCGTCTTCTCCCCCACGCCCTTGCGGGGTAACTCACTTTGTGAGTCTTTACTGCTGTAAATAAAACTGCTTCCAGTAATACAGAAATTCTGGAAGTCAGTAGGAGCTTTGCCACTGGTCTGGGTTTGGGATTTCACCTCTGTGTGTGGATGAATTGTCAGGAATCTGATGTCTTTCTAATTAAATGATATATTAATGAAGGGCAGTTGTGCCTGGCACTGGAGGAACCTGGCTGTTGTTTGCAGGATGTATTGATAGCAAATACTGATTCGGGTCATGTGCTGAAGTCTGTGCTGGGACACAGGTGAAGTAGCTGGGTCCCTCATGATTGTGTCGTGTCTGGAGAGCGGTGGGGTGGCTCCTTTGGATCCAGGTGCCCCACTGGACTGCTCAGCACTGTTGCCCACTTCAAAATACATACTGAGCAGCACCTTTAACCAAAGGAGTGGGGACTGTGCTTAGGCCTTGAAAAGGATAAGAGGAGGAATTAATCATGTTTGTCTGTACCTGCTTATATTTACCCCATAAACTGGCTTTAAAGCTCATGCTGCTGTGTTTCCTGCTGAGCTCTGCTGAAGGTCCTTTACAAGGCTTGTGTTACCCAGCAGCTGCCAAGGCCCACTTGGCATTTGGTGCATCGAGCGCTGGGCGCTTCCATGCATTAAAAACAGTCTGGAAAGGCCTTAAGACCCTTTATCCATACTTGTAGGTAAAAATCACACTGGATTTGTTTAGCCCTTCATCCCAGGGTAGGAAAGCGATGCTGCCAAGCATTGTCATAGGTGCTGTTTGGTGATGATTTGTGGTGGGAGAGGATTGGCTGCTGGGAGGAGGTGTTTGCATTTATGAAAATGAGCAGTTTCCTCTCTCATGTGTGTGATGGAGAGAGCGAATCTGTCCACTCATCTGGGAACATCTTGCTCTCAGCTCTTGTAAGTGCCATCAGTGCTTTGGGCTCCATCAGCGACACATTCTGCTATCAAGTGACAGTGAGAAACACCTAAACACGTTTGCGTCTTTTCTTTCAGGTTCTCGTTGGAGTCGCTGTTCTCGTAGCCTTCAGCCATGCAGACGATCAAGTGCGTAGTCGTGGGCGATGGCGCTGTTGGTAAAACCTGTCTCTTAATTTCTTACACAACAAATAAATTCCCATCGGAATATGTACCAACGGTAAGTGGCAGAATGGCTCCAGCTGTTCTTTGGGCATAAGGGGGTAGGGCAGCAAGAGTTTCCTTCATAACCTTTGTGGCCTGCGTGCCTTAATTCTTGTTCTTACGCCTTGCTTCCCTGTTGGAGACTGATGGATATGCCATGGGAGAGCAGTGGCTGGTGTGTTTGCTGCACTGCTGTTGTCTCTGTATTACCTGCTGGTGCTGGGATGCTTTTCCTGTGTCTGGTCCATTCCTGCAGGATCTGGGAATCCCTGGCTACCAGCTGGATTGTGGGAGCAAGGTTCTTTTCTGTTGTCGGGACTGAGCAGAAAAATGCCCGCTCAGCTCTTGCCACGTCTTTGTCCTTAGGGATGGCAATATTGTGTGTTGCTGGAATGGTTTGCGACTACAGGTGACGTTTGCTGATGCTCAGTTTTGCTCTGCAGCTCTGGAGGTCGTGCAGTGACCTGTGGAGAGTGGCTCAGTGTTTCTCTCATGCTTGGCGGAGGTCAGGTTTGGATCTAGACCATACAGTCTCATTCAAGTTGTACTTCCAAACATTTGCCAACTATGTGTAGTCCTGGACTCCTCAAGTAATCTTTTTGAGCTTCGTTTGCTGAGGTACTGAATTCCTTGGCTTATCTAATGATGGAGGCCATTTGATGGCCAGCGGGGCTCACGTGCATGCTCTTTTCAACAGAAAAGTTGACATTGCATACACAGAACCAGTGTCCTGATACGGAGTAGCTCAGGGTTTTAGTGAGGTTCCTGCAAGAGGCTTTGACATCTGGATGCTCTTTTTACTGGTTTTCTCTGTTACGGCCCCAAAAGGCCATCTTCTGTGGGTGTGCCCAATAGAGAGCTCACCTGGGGACCTCACACCAGTTTGGACCTGGAAATAGGTAGCAAAGAGGTTGAACACCTGCTGATGGAAGGGTCAATAATTCTTTCTGCTATTATAAAGCAACTGGAAAGACAGATGGCTCTTCTGAGACAGTAGACAGCAGTGCTGGATCCCTCTGCTGGAATAGTCACCACTTCATGGAAACACCTCTTGCTGTGGCAAAGGAGTTGCAGTGGATGTTATGGCCTCTTTGAGGTGTGGGCTCTGTACGCTGTCCATGGATTTCCAGCTTGCTGAATGTGAAGTTTGTTAGGAACAGAACAGAACTCCACAGGGTGAAAAGGTTTGTGTTCAGTTGTAGATTTGGATCTGAAGATGAAAGGGCTCTCAAAGCTGGGAGGGTTCTGGTTGGACGCAGTGGCCGCTGTTAGGAACTGGGGAGTTGTGCTATGGGTGTGGAAACCCACATTAAGCTTCTCTCGTTGGGGTCCCCTGTTATAGGCTGGTTGCATTTTAAGCTGCGTTTTGCCATTCTCAAGTTTGAGAGTGGTGCAGGGTATCCTGGTGTGATGCTTCCAGGGCAACTGCATGCTGTGCTGGACCTGTAGCAGCTGGCGTACCATACTGAAGCAATGTCTGGATGTCTCGAATATCCCTGGAGGTGCTCAAGGCCAGGTTTGTTGGGGCTTGGAGCAACTTGATCCAATGGGAGCTGTCCTTGCCTGTGGCAGGGGAGCTGAATGGGCTTTGAGGTCCCTTCCAACTCAAACCATTCTGTGATTCTGTGATTACGTTGCAAGGCTGTAGGTGTCAGGTCTGTCTGAAGGCTGGTCTGTAACCCTGGGCTCCCTGGGACTGAACCCTAGAGCTGGTCGATCGTGGCTATACCTTAAACACAAAATTCCCATTTTGCAGACAGAAAGCTAAACAAAAAAAATCATCCTGAGGGAGCAGGCATGTGGATTTCCCAAGGGCAGCTCCTAGACTTCCTGTTCACTGGGTGAAAGTGAAGGGAAGTCTGTGGGAAATTGAGCTGCAGAGACCATCTTAGGACTGAGAGAGATGGGGTTGTTCAGCCTGGAGAAGAGAAAGCTCCGGGGAGACCTTAGAGCAGCTTCCAGTAGTGAAAGGGGCTGCAGGAAAGCTGGGGAGGCTCCCTTGATCAGGGAGTGCAAGGATAGGATGAGGGAAATGGTTTTCAGCTGAAAGAGGGGGGCTGAGATGACATCTTAGGGAGAAATGTTTTGCTGCGGGGGTAGAGAGGCCCTGGCCCAGGTCACCCAGAGCAGTGGTGGCTGCCCCATCTCTGGAGGTGTTCAAGGCCAGGCTGGATGGGGCTTGGAGCAGCCTGGTCTGGTTGAAGATGTTCCTGCAAGGTGTTGGACTGGATGACCTATAAAGGTCCCTTCCAAAGCAAACCATTCCATGATTGTTTCATCTTCTGACACCTGAAAGAGCAAATGCTGTGACCTTCAGCACAGAGCATTCCAGGTTCTTGTTCTTTACCTCACAGTAGAGGGGTTCTTATCCCCACCCGTGCTGAGGAGTCTCGAAGTGGTGGTCACAACATCTGTAACAGCCTTGGAAACTGCTTATTGTTCTCTACCACCCTGAGGCTGTGTTTGTAGCTGGACTCTTTCTGGGGTGTCCAGTCAGGCAAACTCTGTGCTGTGTGTGAAGGATTGGACTCCAGGTGAGGGTATCAGCCTGAAAAATCTCTTGCAATTCTTTAAAAGCTTGAATGCTAATCCTGAATAGTTTGAGAGGAGACTTGTGCTTCCAGAAACGTTCCTGGGAACAGGCAGCATGCAGCGGCTGTAGCTGTGAGCTGAGAAAAGTTGAAGCAACTGGTATCTCGGGTCTTGCTTTAACCAGGACAGCTCAGTGGGAAGGAGATGGGTTGACACTCCTGGAGGTTCAGCCTTGAAGCTCTGTCTCACTGGTCTTATCTCAGTTTTCAGTTGGATTTGTTCAAGGCCAGCAGCTCTCACTAAATCCTGTTAATGGCTGCAGGTGACGGCTTATTGCTCTGTGTCCCTCCATCCGCACTTCCATGAAAAAGCCTTTGTGATGGCTGCTGGCCTCTCATGTAGGGTTTACTCCAGCTGCAGGAGCAGCTCAGACTTCACTTGTGTTGAAGCAGAACTTCCGTACTCTTGTTCAGCGATCTCAGCTGTCTCCTAGCCTGGCTTTGCAGCGTGCAGGGGCAGGCTGGGTTGTTTCGCAGTGGGAGTGGTACAGGTACTTTCTGTTGCCGTGCTGAAGATGAAATGGTTATGGAAATTCTGGATGCTAACTTAAGTCTGCTGAATGTGTAGGTGTTGGAGAAGGCTTTGGGCAGGTCCTCATGTTCACCTGTGTTGTAAACAAGTTCCTGGGTGGAACAACTTTAGCAGTGTTGGCTGCCCTAGAGGACAACTACTGGAAAGGAGGTTGTGGTGAGATGGGTGCTGGTCTCCTCTCCCAAGTAACAAGTGATAGGGCAAGAGTAAATGGCCTCAAGTTGTGCCAGAGGAGGCTTAGATTGGATATCAGGAAAAATTTCTGTACTGACGTGTGGTGAAGGCCTGGCAGAGGCTGCCCAGGGCAGTGGGGGAGTATCCGTCCCTGGAGGGGTTCAAAAACCGTGAGGCCATGGCACCTGGGGACATGGTTTAGCAGGCATTGTGGGGTTAGGCTGACGTTTAGACTGGATAAGCTTAGAGGTCTTTTCCAACCTCAGTGATTCCATAATTCTATGACTGGGCTGTTGTGCTGGATGCTGTGCAGAGATGGTGGAACTTGGCATGGCAGAGCTGGGTCTTCTGCTTAGACCGAGAGTGACTGACACATGCTGATTTGTGACCAGCTCTATTGTGTCCTCCAGAGGTTCCTGCTGAGATGAACTCTAGACTGAAGTCCCTAGATGTCCAGCAGGATGAACCACAGAGGGCTCTGGTGCAGCCCCATAGCTCTGTATCCCAGTGGGCTGGGCTGAGGTTGATCAGTTCTATCTGTGCGGGGACGCATTTGCTGTGTCAGACTGGGTGTGGAGGTGGGAATTTCTGTGGCAGTGTGGGAAATCTCTTTGCAATCACAGGCAAGAGCTGTTGCAGGTGTTGTTGTGCTCGGTGGCTTTTTACCCTGTTACCTGTGCTTGTATCCCCATGTGCCTTTGCTCTGGGTACCTCATGGAAACAGCACCCGCATCCCTGTTCCAGACTAAAATGGGCCCCTCGCTACAAGAAGGACCTTGAGGGATTGGAAAATGTCCAGAGAAGGGATATGGAGCTGAGGAAGGATCTGGAGAAGAAGGGTTATGAGAGGTGGCTGAGGGACATGGGGTTGTATAGCCTGGAGAAGAGGAGGCTGAGGTTAGACCTCATTGCTCTCTGCAGCTCCTGTAAAGGAGGTTGTGGTGAGGTCGGTGTTGATCTTTTCTCCCAAGTAACAGGCAATAGTACAAGAGGGAATTGTCTCAAGTTGTGCCAGGACAGGTTTAGATTGGACATCAGGAAAAATTTCTTCACTGGAAGGGTTCTCGGGCACTGTCAGAGGCTGCCCAGGGAGGTGGTGGAGTCTCCATCCCTGGAAGTGTTTAAAAGACAGGTAGATGAGGTGCTCAGGGATGCTTTAGTAGTGGACAGGTACAGTTGGACTCTACCTCAAAGGTCTTTTCCAACCAAAGGATTCTGTGATCTGTCTGCAGCCTTGTAAGCCCCCTGGCTTCTACTCTCCTGTGCGGACACCTCTTGTAAAGATTGGAACAGGATGATGGTTTGAAATATGGTATATTCACCTCCTTTAAATGTGTTTCTCTTCACAGGTTTTTGATAACTATGCTGTAACAGTGATGATCGGAGGAGAGCCTTACACCCTAGGCCTCTTTGACACCGCAGGTGAGAGATTGACTGCTTGTGCCCCTGTAATTGCCCAGGGTTTGGTTGGTGTTGAATGAGGAGACACACAGCTGGTTCCTTTTTTAAACTGTTTTTTAGTGAAAGGGGAAACTCCTTCCTTGTTTTTTTGTTCCTGAGCTCTGGAGAGTTGCTAGATTGAATTTATTTAAACAAAATCCCATTCAACCAAACGAAGAAGCCGTTCCATTTCTGTTAGAGCTATTTTATTTTGTGATACAGGTGACAAGGTTCATATGTCCACCTCTAATCCAGGTGAACCTGAAGGACAGGGATTCTCTATGGTTTTAAAGAAAATCAAAGGAGAAGGTTGTGTTGAATAAAATACGTGGGTTGTATAATGTTTTTTTGTTGAGTAAATAGCTTGTTTCTTGACCAAATGTCAAGACAGAATGGCTAATGTGAGCATAGCAGGTGACATGTCTCTGCGTTTGTCACACAGGTGAAGTCAGGATGTTAGGTGGACTTTTTTGAGATGAAATCTGCAGATTTTGGTTATGGATATGAGGCTGTATCTCAGTCTCTGGCTGGAGAAATGCAGAGTGATTGAACAGCCACACCTGGTGCTTTGCACATGGGAAAGCTTAGCAGGAAATGGTAGGAACGGGTTCCTCTGCTGGTTACCCAACCCCAACCTGTAATGAAACCCAAGTGGCGTGGCAGCATTGGGTAAGCCATCCTTCAGAAGGGCCCTTGCAGAAAGCTCAGTTGATAAGCTGCTGCCTAAAACTATCTATCTGAAGCTTAACCTCACTATTTCCAGCTGTATTCTTAGAGATGCATCATTAATTTCTTATTTGATTAATGAAACTATCTTAGGCTTCCTATTAAACAGCATAGCTTCAATTAGCTCTTCACAGTCTTTTCCCAAACTTGGTTGTGTATTGATGCAAACCTCTTTTTCCTGGGTGAGGAGTTAGAGGAGAGGGGCTCCTCCCTGACACACAATGTGTAGACTCCTTTGGGACTGGGACTGTGGGACCAGCTACAGCGGCCTGGTGCCTGTGTGGGTCAGAGCTGTGTTAGGTCCTTCTCTCTTTGTTTTCCTGCTGACGCCCTGGGGAAATGGTTGGGTTTGCAGATTTCCCTGTCCCTGTGCTGCTCACAGAGTGCAGTAACTCACCCAGGGATTCTGAAACCTTGCCAAGGGGCTCCATGTATGTTGGGGATTCTGCGCACTTGAGTGTAAAGGCTTTCGTTCTGGAGCTTTTGTTCCTTAAAGGTCACCTGCATTTTGCTGATAGCAGCCAGCACAAGTTATAGAACTTAAGGATGGATGAAACCCCTATTGCTAACTGTGAAATTAAGAAAAGAAAAAAAAGTCTGTGTTGACCTTATGCTCTGAAGGCAAAGCTTCTTGAAGGAATCTGTTAATGGCAATAAGGTGTTTGGTTACGCTGTAGCTCTGCTGTGTCCAGCCAAGCACGATAGCTCTAACAAGCTGTTTAGACCTCCATCTTCCAACTGCAGACCTTCCATTAGTGAGGTGCCCCAGGTGTTGAGTCATCTCCTTCAGGATCTCAGAGGTCTTTGTCCTGCATGATTGGTGAGAGCATCTGTTGGAATCTGAGGCATTTTGAACAAGAGTTCCTGATTTCACAGAATCCTATTGCCAGGGTGGGAAGGGCCCTCTGAGCTCATCCAGTCCCACCTTGGCTACAGCATGGGCGCCTCCAGCAGTGGCACAGGAGCATGTCCAGGCGGGCTGGATTTCTCTGGAGGAGACTCCACACCCTCCCTGGGCAGCTGGTTTCAGGGCTTCACCTGCACAGTTTTTCCTCGTGTCCAGATGGAACTTCCCTTGTTCCACTTTGTGCCCGGTGCCTCTTGTTCTGTGTCTGGGCACCACTGAGCAGAGTCTGACCCTTCCTCCTGCCCCCCACCTGTTGGATATGGATCAGCATCGATGGGATTCCCTCTCTGTCTCCTCCTCTCCAGGCTGGACAGACTCGGGTGTCTCAGCCTTGCCTCATGGGATACTGCAGGCCCCTTATCTCTGTGGCCTCTGCTGGACTTTCTCGCAGTCATTCCTTGTCTTTCCTGAGCTGGGGAGCCCAGAACTGGACACAGGACTCTAGATGGGGTCTCCCTAGGGCAGAGCAGAGGGAGAGGGAACATCCCTCGCCCTGCTGGCCACACTCCTCTTCGTGCACCACAGGCACCATTGGCTGCCTTGGCCACGAGGGCTTGTTTCTGGCTCATGATTGGCTTGGTGTCCACCAGGATCCCAGATCCTTCTCTGCAGGGCTGCTTCCCAGCCAGTCAGCCCCTCACCTGTCCTGGTGTGTGAGGTTGTTCCTCCCCAGGTGCTCCCACATGCGCTTGCCTGTGTTGAACTCCATGAGGTTCCTTTCCACCCAACTCTCCAACCTGTCCCGGTGTGGCTGAATGGCTGCACAGGCTCACGTGTACCCGCTGTTCCTCCCGGTCCTGTGTCACCAGCCAAACAAGTGTGTTTGCCAGCGAGCACAGCAGCTCCTTTGGTGCCAGGTTTGCTTTCTAAAAACAGAATATGGCTTCATCAAGAGGAGGTTTACGGCTGAGCTCAGGCAGTGTCAAGCTAGTTGGTCAGCACTGACGGAGCCCTGCAGTGACTGCCTGCTCCCTCAAGGATGCAAAGGGAAGAGCCTGGCTTCCTCAGGAGCACAGCCAGCATGGAGACTTGGGATGGTGTTTGGGGAACGCTGCTGGGTGTCGGCACATGCTCTCCCCTTTGACAGCAGTGCTCTCCTCTTCCTGCTTGGAGGATGCTTCACTAAGTGCTCACAAGCAGAAGTCAGAACATTCCAGTGAACAAAACTGCCTTTTTATTCCTTCTCCAAACTGCAGGAGTTTTGCAGGGTCCTGAAATCTGGTGACATAGGACATCTAATGCATGGATCGAGTGCAGGAAACCTCATCCATAACCGCATCCACCTCCTTCTGCTTCTTGTTACAATTGAGTAGAGTCTTACACAGTTTGAGGGTGTTTGATATCAGAATGTATTCCGGTGGGTTCCCATCGAGTGCTCAGCTCGCCTGTGACTTTAAGCAGCTCTTTGTTACGTAGCAACTGAATGAATTCTGGATTTGTAAACTCCAATCTCAGTGTTTGGGTTCAGGGCATGTGTATTTGCTTAAGAACTGGGATTAGTCACAGTAATGCTATTGTGCTGGAATATGTGTCCTAACCGCCCATAAAGAGCTGTGGTCCATCGTCTGGGTCTAATCCTGTGTTACTTTTCTCCTCCTCCAGGTCAGGAAGACTATGATAGATTACGACCCCTCAGCTACCCGCAGACAGATGTCTTTCTGGTCTGTTTTTCAGTGGTGTCTCCTTCTTCATTTGAAAATGTGAAAGAAAAGGTTGGTTGAACTCTGCTTAGATGGGAGCTGCTGCTGTCATTTCAGACATGTTGGGGGTTACTTTGGGTGCTTAGTGACAAATCTTGTGTCTTCTGTCTTTAGTGGGTACCTGAAATTACTCACCACTGTCCAAAGACTCCTTTCCTGCTTGTTGGGACCCAGATTGATCTAAGAGATGATCCCTCAACAATTGAGAAACTTGCCAAGAACAAGCAGAAGCCCATAACTCCAGAGACGGCTGAAAAACTGGCCCGGGACCTGAAGGCCGTCAAATACGTGGAATGCTCTGCGCTTACGCAGGTGAGGTCTTTGACCAGTTTTGGCCAGTTTATATTCCATACTTCTTTCAGTTATGGGGAAAACCAGCTCAATGTGGATGTAGAAGGGTATAAGCTCTGGTTCTTCTGTCAACACTGTAGCTTTCTCTTTGTCCTGCTGTTCTGAAGCACAAGAAGTTGGCAGTTGTACAAAGAATCGGGCTGTGAAGATGTAGTGTAGTGTAGAGGGGTGATGGAGGAGGATGTGCTTGCTGTGTTTGCTTTTGTGCTGGAGGAAAAAGCTACTGCAAACCTCAAAGATGTGTTATGGATAAGAGGATTAGGACACAGAACACAGCTCACTGCTGAGGAGACCAGGCAGAGAAAAACCTCATGGAAAAGGCAGTTGGGGCCTGTGGGACTGGAAGCCTTTAGAGTCGAGAGCTGCTTCCTCTTCCTGTGTGGCTGTGGTGAGCTGTTTCCTGTGCCTGCCTTGAGGTGGAAGCGATGTTGAAACAGAAAATAACAATGAAATAGTTCCTTGGATGTAAACACGGTGATGTGGAGTGAACTGACTGGAGAACATGAGTCTAAAGCCAGCTAAACCATCTGATTTGAGGTCAGGGAACCCAATTATCCTTTCCCTTTAAGTCAGGAATACTGCCTGGGGTGGGACCCACTGGCTTGCTGGTACCTTGCCTTGACTTGGAGGCCCTGGAAACTTAATCTTGTGTTCCTACTGTGCAGAATTGACTACAACTCTTTTAAATATTTCCTTAGTGCCACTATGTCCCTCTTGATAGGCATGGACCGAGGGCTGCACAGTGTCAAGTCCTCACTCCTATCAGTTCTGCTGTGCTTCATCTCGAGTACCTTGAGCACAAAGCTTTATCACTGAACTCTATGAAGCCTGAAATTCTGCTCATCTTGCACCTTTTGCCGAGACTCCATGTTAACTCTTCCATTTGGTATGCCGAGGATTCTTTATAACAAAGCTTTGCCTGAGTGTCTGCTGGGAATAGGCCCTGGATTTGTGCTGGACACCAAGGCACACTGCCTGAGTCCTGGGAATCCCTGATCAAGAGGTGGTCTCGGCTGCCTTTACTTGCTGTCCACACACAAGCTGAGGGCTCTTTGTGTGTAGGCTGTAGTTCTTAGATCTATTTTAGATGATGTCTGGCGCATCCCAAATGCTGCTGCGGATTCGGCTGTAGAACCTTTTAGCTGGTTAAATATCTACCAGGGCTTTGTCCTGGATCGCTCACCAAGAGCCTTTCCTCTGTAGCTCTATACTCGCCCTGTTCAGTTTGCTCAGATTGCATGGAAACACTTAAAATTCCCTGAGTAAGAGTTGATACAATTAAAAATGTCAGTGTTTATCCGCTTTTTCTGTTTCCAGATAGACTAAGCTGTATCTTTGCAGAGAAAAGCTTTGTGCCCTTGGAAGCTCAGCCCGAATTTCTTCCAGAGCTCTAGTGCTTTGTACCCACGGATGGTTTTAGGAGTCAGGAGTAACCTGGAAAGAGGGCTCGGAAGCCCTGTGACCTGAAGACCATTCGGTTGGCATCTGCTCTGTTCTTCTTCCTTTGTTATTGACACCCCCCCTTCCCCAAACACCTTTTTCCTCTGTCAGTAACAGCGGCCCACGGAAAGGTGGTTCGTCTGCATGGAGTGGTTTGGACTTCCCAGCAGCAATCCAGCTGGCACTTGCTAAACACGGGGGCGGCTGGCTGTCCTGGCTGGGAAGGCTGTTTTCCTGCCTGCAAGGCTGTGCTGTAGTAGCTGGTTTCCATTGAACCAAGGCTCTGCTGGGAAGTTCAGACTCTTTTTACCTCAGCTTCTGTCTCCGCACTTTGCTTCCGCAGCATAGGATACTTTTTTTTTTCTTTCCAACAATTAGTTGGAAGTGATTTTGACAGCACAGTAGCAAGGAATCATAAAATCCTGGAGCCAGAGCATGCTTTTCTTTTTTTTTCTGGGAGGAAGAATTTTTTTGTCTGTGTTCTGAAAATAATGAGTGAGCTGTAAGGGTCTGAGTCTGAGCCTTTCCTGTTAAGGATGGATTATCTGCTCCTCTCTGAGTCTGGATGACTCCGCAGTGCCGAGAAATCTGTTCTGCTCCTTTTCCTTAGGCTGGGGAATCCCTTTGTGTAACAAAGCCACTTCCAGCGTCTGTCTGCAACTGTCAGTACTGCTGTAAAAGTGGAGAGCGCTCAATGTTAGGAAAGGGCGACTGACGTGTATTACAACTAAAATCACTATTGCTTCTGCTGCTCTTAGGAGTTAAATGGCTGAGTGGACTTTCTCAAGCTCAGTGCTCATGCCTGACACGGAGGGGAGCTTTGAATTCTGTGCCTTTTCCCTCCTAATGCTGGCTGACAGTTCTGCTCACAGTTGTCTTAAACTGGATGTGAACGGAGCGAGTAAAGGCAGCCTGAGCTCAGCCTGTTCCGCAGGGCAGCACAGGAGCCAAGTTGCTTTATCCACACTGCAGAGTCTGTGCGCCAGTGGTACTGAACACCGCTCCCTTTGTGGTCTTCCTCTCATGTCATTCTGGGTCTTAACCCTAGTTCCCTTTTCCACACCTGTTTTGTCCCTGTCCTGTTCTTTCCTCTTCCCTCATCCCAGTTTTTTGCTAGTTCCTTCAAAACAAATCCCGTTCTCTTGAACGAATGAATTTCTCCTGCGCAACAGGAGAACAGAAGAGAAGTCCCCATGCAGGAGAACTAAGGAAGTGTGTTTTCCTGACTCTTGCCCTGCCTGCTTCTTTATCTGACAGGATGTAATTGAGTTTATACCGCAGGCTTGTTCTCCCAGAGAAGGAAAATCTCATTAGCACTCAGGCTTTATACAAGCATTCATTATTTGAGGTCTGTATTTTCTGGCAGCCTCGGCTGTAACTCATTTAAAACAAAAGTCTCTGAGGAGGCTGTGCAGAGCGATCGCACATGGGGATTCCCTTCACTTCTACTCTTTCAAGTATGATCTTGCATGTAATGTGATGGACTTGAACGCTTCCAGATGAAATTGCCTTAGAGATCTCCCACGTCTATGCTTCAGGAAAACAAGATTAAAGCCCTCCTGAAAGGGGTGTATCCAGTCTGATCTGTGAGAGAGAAACCAGCTACATCTGAATGATGTAAAATAAAATAGGGCTTCATTGTGCCATGACTGCAGTTGCTTACAGGGACTAAATAAGCTTTGCTCTTTCTCTGTGCTGGGGATGAAGCAGTTCTTGGGGGTTTCTGAAGGTCACGCTCATGACAGTAGATTTAGGCGAGTCCAGTTAGCACAACCGGAGCCAGGTTTCCCTGCTGGTGTGCATGGTGACTTGGCAGAGCCATGCAGGAGTGGGAGCTGCAGCGTTCCCGTTGTGCTTACAGCAAATGCAGCGCATGCCTCGTGCTCTGGTGTAACCCCTGCCATTCTGTGACTGCGTGTCTGGTGTTAGATCTCGGTTATGCCCGTCCTAGCACCATTCCTGTCTCCCCGTGGTTGTACTTGCTTTGGGAACTGAACTGAATAACTGAAACGCACTGTCTCCACACTGGCTCTGGGTGTCAAACAGCAGCCCCAGTACAGTGTAGCATCACTGTTTAGAGACTGATAACCAGTGTTTGAGGATGCCAGTGGCTTACTGGAGAGGTGCTGCTTCCATCGCACACCCTGCTTTCGCAGCCATCTGGAGCCCTTCAGTTATTCAGGAGCTGAATTCACAAAGCAGAAGGGTTGTTGGAGCCTTTGCTCTGGACTTGGTGCCACCAGCATAGCTGGGAGCTGTGAGTCCATGCCTCCTGAGGTGCTTGCTCCTCCCCAGTGGGTGATGACAAAAGGTTTCCCTGACCTTTTGGACCCCTGCGGTGGGGTGAGCTGCTTTCCACTCTGTTTATTCCCCATAAACTCCCACGTATGCATCTGCAGTTCAGAGGAAACCACTGCCCATTGTGCAGCCCTCTCCACCCCCTGTTCCCTGCCTGTGTGCCTCTGCCCTCCTGGGTGTTCAGTTTGTGTAATGTGGTCCCTCCCGTGCTCTGTCTCCAACACTGACTTCTGGGCCATCCAAATGAGGTTTCCTCCTGGGATCTACTTTGTTTTGCAAAGTAGATGTGGTCACTGAGTCTGTGAGTTCAGCCTGCTCTATCCTGACTGCTCTTTGTATCTGCTTGTTTTTCTCTAACCCTCTAACCTGGCTGCTGTTTTCTCTCCTCCCCTCTGTCTTGTAGAGAGGTCTGAAGAATGTGTTTGATGAGGCTATCCTAGCTGCCCTCGAGCCTCCGGAAACTCAGCCCAAAAGGAAGTGCTGTATATTCTAAACTTTCTCCTTCCCCTCTTGCTGCTGCTTCCTCTGTCCCACTGCTGTAGAAACCTGGTTAAAACTGAACAAACCCACCTTGACTGAAAGCTGTTGTGTCTGCTTCCCATCCCAGAGCAACCTCTGTATTGGCTCCTGGACTGAAAACAATCCCTTTTAGCCAAACCTTGTGACCGTGGAACACGAACTGGACTCGCTTAACTCTCTGCTGCATGGGGTGCCAGATGTGGGTAGAGTTATAATTCAGGCTGTTGTGGGAAAGGGTCTGGGTATATCAGCGTTTATAAAAGAAAGATCAAAAGAATAAGACGTGATGTTTGATCTTCCCAACTCCGGAAGAACCGTTGGGTGTGTGTTCGATTCCTCTTTGTGACTCTCTTAACTGTATCTGCATGACCAAGTACACGAGACGGTGCCGCTGTAACGTGAGGGTTCCTGGTTCTCCTTTGTGCAGTGAGAAGTTGTGCTGTTGCTGTCGCTTTGGCTGTCTGTGCTGTGGTGGAGTATTTGTCGGTCCTGGGGGAAAGAAAATATCGATGTACTTGCTACTGCTTTCTGAACTGTTAACCCGCTTTCACTAACATGGTAGAGCTCTTCATTTCAACACTAGATCCTTAGAGCCTGTTTCTGTAAGATGTAAAGCTGCCACTTAACGATCATGCTTCTGATTTTTATTGTTTTAAGGAGAAAACATCAATTGTAGCTTGTCTTTCAATTTTGAAATTAAAAGTCGCCGTTGTTTGTATCAGTGACTGATGGAGCTTTATTCCGGTGTGCACCTCCTGGCCGCAGTCTCTCACCTCACGCTGCCTACGGCACCCGCTTCGTCCTCCTCTGACACCACGTGCTGCCTGCTTCTACCACCTGGTAGTGGGGCCGGGAGCCCGACTGGAGCGTGTGCCGCACTGGTTCATCCCTGCATGCCTGCCTTGTCCCCTCCTGGCACCTGGGGTCTACCCTGCTGTGTCGGCCTGCTCCGGGCCGAGTGCTTCCCTTGGAATGCAGCGCCTTCTGCTTTGCCATTCGCATGTGGGGTGTGTTGGTGGCCAACTAACCGTACAGGTTGCCTTCAGGAAGTGACTTTGGGATGCGTGTTCTGCTTCTTGTGGAGTCCACTGCTCTGCTCCTGAGGGATCCATGCTCCCTTTCGGACAATCAAAGGAACCGCTAACACGGCCGCGCAGCTGGGGCAGGAGCAAGGGCGGCTCTGGGCACTGCGGCTGGCAAACCTCGCCTTGCCAGTGGAGGGGTTTGTTGCCCGTGTGGCTCTTGGTGGGGTTTGTGTGAACACTCACAAATCAGCCTGCCCCTCTCTCTCTTTGCCCCTTTCCAGAAAGGCCTAAAGAATGTATTTGACGAAGCGATATTGGCTGCCCTGGAGCCTCCGGAGCCGAAGAAGACTCGCAGGTGTGTGCTGCTATGAGCGTCCCTCCAGAGCCCCTTCCGCAGAGCTGGTGTTTGATGTCGTACTAAAAGCAATGTTTAAATCAAACTAAAGATACCAATTTTAAGATTTGTTTTTGCAATAATGACAAACGCCCTGCACTCCTGTCTCCCCACACGGCCCCTGTGTGAGATGAGAATGTTAGTGTCTTCCCCAATGCCCCCAGTTCAGTTAAACTAGTTAATTTTGAGTAATTGTCTTACCAGGAAACACTGATCAATACTAGGTTTTTATTTTGTTTACTGTTTCTAATGTTTTGGTTTAAAATCCAGGCATGCTTGTGCTGACTTTTCTGTAATAGACTAATTCCAGGCTGGTTTACTGCAGCCTTGGCCCTCGCACCAGTCTGGCCAGACTGGGTTCTGTTTTCCAGAGCCGCTGGGGCTGCTCTGAGCCAGCCAGCAGCCTGGGTGTGGACAGAACCTGCACAGAGACAAACACAGGCAAGGAAAACATCCCCACCTGGTGCTCCTCTAAGGAGGAGTGTGCAAAACTGATCTGCATCTCCTCTGAAGTTGCCTTGTATCCCTTTCCCTGGCTTTCCACTGTACAGGTCAGAAATTCCTGCCCCATCCTCTAAATTATGAAGCCTTAGAAATAGGAGAATCCTTTTCTCTGGTTGCACCATCTGACTTGAAACAAATTTGCCGGTCTCTTCCTTAATCTTGACAGCAGAAGCTGTTGTCATGTGATGGAGGCAGTTGAAGCACACCTGACTGAGTTGGTGGGCTGTGAACAAACCCATCTTCTGCCAATCCTTAATCATTAGAGAGACGCTTACAGTGAGCAGCACCTATGCTGCTGTTTGGATGCTCTGAAAGGACATGGTGCACGTTAGGATGAGTTCTGGAGCTGGTCCTGGTGGTGCATCCCTTGCTGGGGAGGTGGCCTCCTTCAGGGAGGGGTGGAAAGACCGACCTGTGTCAGTGGGAGCCGTGGGGAGGGTTTCTGGTGGTGCTTGAGGCACCATGCAGGACCCAGGGAAGGGAATCCCCTTGTTCTGCGTTTGGCTTGTAAGTCACCCTGCAGTGTGGGATGGGCTTGTGCTCATGGAGAGCTGGGGGTAGGGCCTTCTCGGCGCCCAATGGCAGCGTCGGAGGGCTTGTACCAAAACCAGAGTTTGGCTTGCAAATTCAAAGTTTTTTAGGACTTAATCTTCTCCATCTTCCAAAATTCCAATTCCTTGTAGACTCATTAGTGTCAAACCAATGCTTTTCCGTGTCTAAGTTCTTTGTATATGCATTCTTTTCAGATGTATTAAACATAAAGTATCTTCACAAGCCTGCCTGCGGGTAGTTATTTCCCTTGTCCTCCTTTGGAGGGTGGAGGACCCGTTTTGTTCCTTGCAAGTTTGAGTCTTCCCTCAATACTTACTCCTGTTGGTTCCCATCTTCCCTCATCTCTCCTGGCTGCGTGGCATTGATCTTTGCTGCAGAGCCTTTGCTATCATACCTGACCTTGAAGAAAGGGCGCAGTGGTTTGTAACGAAGGGAATGCTTAGTGTGCCTGTTCCCCAATATTAGATATTGGCTTGTGGGGCTCTTGGGCTCTGGCACCTCTCCTGCTGAGGCGCTGTGGAAGTTCCCTGTTCATGGGCAGAGAGCAGAAACTGCAAAGGGACAAACAACGTCCTACCTGTCTCCCTCCCCAAAATGCACTGGATTTATTGCCCCTTTCTGTTAATTCTCTGAAGAAACAGAGAAGTCTTACACTGCTGATGCATACTTTATGTTAATTACTAAACCACATTCCCAAGAGCCTCGTTAAAGGTCACTTAAGAAGCTGACTTGTGGGTGCTGTGATCGAGAAGCTCAGTTAAAGTGTGTGCTATTCACTTTTTTGTAACGTTTAGTGCTGCTGTTCCACATTGTAGTTCAGTTTTTGATCACTGTCTTTAGTGAGGGGCTGAGGTCTGTGAGTGCTGGGCACTGTTTAAGCACCAGCTCCTAAGAGCGCAGGATCAGGCAATCCCAAAACACTGGGAGTCACGCAGGCTGTGCAGAAGTCAGCCAGGCTGAGCAAAGTTCTACGCAAACTGAAGTGTGTGGCCAGGGGAAGCAAGGACAGGTGACAGTGGGAGGATAAGGAGATGCCGTTTGCCACTGTATGGCAGAAATGTGTGCAATGAGAGTTGAAGGTGGCCAGTACCCTGCAGGACAATAAAAAAATGGCTTTTAAATACGTTAACAGCAAAAGGCAGGGCAGAAATAATATTGGCCCACTGCTTGATGAGCACGGACACCTCTCAAACAGGAAGGCGGTGATGGTCTCGGTTGGAGGACGACGACGGCCTGACGGGGTTCATCTGAGGGTACTTAAAGAGCTGGTTGAGGTCTGAGCGAAGCCTCTCTCAATGATTTTCCAGTGCTCTTGAGAATCTGGACAGGTACTGGTTGACTGGAAGCTGGCAAATGTTGTCTCTGTCTTCAAGAAGGGCAGCAGGGATGACCCCAGTAACTCCAGGCCTGTCAGTGTCACTCCAGTGCCTGGAAAGATCATGGAGAAGATTCTTCTGGGAGCTACTATAAAACATGCAAAAGACAACACAGTCCTTGGTCCCAGCCAGCGCAGGGTCACAAGGGAAAGGTCCTGCTGGACATAACTCATGCCTGTCTCTGAGAAGGTCACCCACCCAGCTGAGCAGGGGCAGCCAGGTGATGTAACCTTTTTGGATTTCAGCAGAGCCCTCGATC
Organism: Cuculus canorus; assembly: GCF_017976375.1. NCBI lineage: Eukaryota > Metazoa > Chordata > Aves > Cuculiformes > Cuculidae > Cuculus > Cuculus canorus. Next base: position 9,165,342 of record NC_071421.1, on the reverse strand, counting down.
CTGTGTCTCACAGGATCCTCCTGAACAAAGTGTCCAGCAGCCAGGTGGACAACCACACGATGTGATGGGTGAGCAATTGGCTGAGAGACTGGGCTCAAAGGGTCACTGTAAATAAGGACACGTTGAGGTGGTGACAGTCCCTAGTGTTCTGCAGGGATCCATCCTCACGCCCGTGCTCTTTAACAACTGCATAAATGACCTGGAGGCAGGACTTGAAGGTTTAATAACTAGGGTTACACAAAACTGGGGGAAAGCTGTTGATTCTCCTTAGGGCAGAGAGACCTGCAGGAGGGTCTGGACAGATTGGAGAGCTGGGCTATCACCAACCATATGAAGTTTAACCAGGGAACGTGCTGTGTGTTGCTCTTGGGACACTGCAACCGTGATTGTCCACACAGCCTGGGGAGCGAGAGCCTAGAGAGCAGCCCTGTGGAAAGAGATCTGGAGGCTCTGCCCAACAGCAAGTGGAACACAAGCCAGCAGTGCACTGGCAGCCAAGAGGGCAACTGTGTCCTGTGCATCCAGCATGGCATCGCCAGACGGGTGAGGGAGGGAATGGGGTGGCCCCACCAGGACCAGGTCAGTGACCGCTGGGTCTCTGTTGGCTCTCGTGCACCTCTGGTTCCTACTCCTAAATCACATTTCCTTACAGGCAGTCAATGAGCGGAGCTCTTGTGTCTGTGGCTGCTGTGAACAAGCAGCTCTGTGTCTTTATGAGCCACTTGTTGTCTCTGGTGCAGCGATCGCCCCTTCCCCGCTCTGGCTTTCTGCTCCTGCTCCGTCCCACCTCGGCTCTGCTCAGCTGTGCAGGGTCACCATTCCATTCACTGATCACATGGAAAGCTCACATCCTGCGGGATGCTTTCCTGTGGAACCAGTGCGCTGGGCTGCCTCTTGTTCGTGGTTGATGCCGAAATGGCGTCAGGGGAGGAGGTGGGAGCGTGCCTGCAGTCTAACCAGTTCAACTCCATCAAGTAAACACACGCCCACTGTGGTGACTGACAAACAGTGTGGATCAATCTGGTTTTCCCACTGTGCTATTGTCAACAGAGTTGGAATTTGGGAATTGAGGGCTATCAGCTAAACGGGCGAGTTCTTAATGTGGAGAATAGTCCTGCCTCTCTTGTGAGGGACCAACTGGTATGAGATTTCCAGACCAAGAGGCTGGGCTCCAGGGCTGGTTACTGCTGGGAAGAGCGCTCCAGGGCACTGTGGGGCTTTGGGAAGCGATGTTTTACCTTGGAAGAAATGGTGCTGCTGGACAGCAGGAGAGTTTGAGATGGCTTTTGTCAGCAAGACAGGCTGAGCTCTGCAGCTTCCCTAGGACATTCATCTCAGCCATGTTCCCTGCTCCTCTCCTCCCTCTCCTTCCTGTGGGCTCTTGCCATCAGTGCTGTGCGTTATCCTTGCCCAGCCGTGGCCCTGATTATCAGGTGGGGAGGGCATCCTCTGAGGAACAATGAGCAAGGTTGATGCAGCGGCTGACAGAAGAGCAGTTTGAAGGAACTGCTTCCTCACCAGCATCACCGAGGCACCCCGGCACTTTGTGTGGTGGCATTGCCTGTCCTGTGGAACAGTGCCAGGAAAAGGCTGCCCCTTGTCTGAAAGGCTTTCCAAGCAGTGTGTCTTATCCAACCTGGGATGGTTCCTCTTCAGAGTTTGCTCTCCCTGCTTGGGTCACGGCTGCCTGCTCCCTCTTTCTTAAGGAGCTTCCAGAGGGAGGTGTGACAAGGCAGAGCTCCTTCAGTGTGTCAGCTTGGATCAGGAAGGAGATGGAGCTGTTGGTGTGAGTCCAGAGGAGGCCACAGAGATGATCCTAGAGCTGGAGCACCTCATATATGAGAACAGGCTGAGAGAGTTGAGGTTGTTCAGCCTGGAGAAGAGAAGGCTGTGGGGAGACCTTAGAGCAGCTTCCAGTACTGAAAGGGGCTCCAGGAAAGCTGGGGAGGGGCTCTTGATGAGGGAGTGCAGGGATAGGATGAGAGGAATGGTTTTGAACTGACAGAGGGGAGATTGAGATAAGATCTTGGTGAGACATGTTTTGCTGTGAGGGTGGGGAGGCCCTGGCCCAGTTTGCCCAGAGAATCAGTGGCTGCTCCATCCCTGGCGGTGTTCAAAGCCAGGTTATGGGGCTTGGAGCGCCTGATCCAGTGGGAGGTGTCCCTGCCCATGGCAGGGGGTGGAACTGGATGGGCTTTGAGATCCCTTCCAACCCAAACAATTCTATGATGTGGGATCTCCAAGTTGTCCTTACTTTACGTGCTCTATTTCACATCCCAGAGTAGTTTTGGAGTGTGCTAGCTGGATTTGGATTAGCTAAAACTTAACTGGGTGATGTCCTCCAGCAGCTGATGGGGTTTGGGTCTTTGGAACCCAGCTGAAGTTGGCTTGAAGAGTGTGTGGTATTGCTGCTAGGTACGGTTTCACTTGGCAGATCCACTCCAGCCGTTAATGCCGTAGACATAGCTAAAAACAGATTGAAGACGTTGGCGTGTTCCCAAGTGTCCTCTGGTACTCGGCCACCCTCTAGGTCTTATTTTGCAGCTGGTGGCAGCTGCCTCTGTGAGAGCTGTTGTGTCAGCACTGCCCCAACCCAGCCTTCCCACAACCTCTCGTGCTGTGCTGTGGTTTGGGGGGAGCTTCTGGGATCCTTTGTTGGGGAGCTGCCTCTTTCCCATGCTGCCCATACTCTTCTCTGCTTCCTTGGAGAACGTTCCACCCCATTGTTCCTCTCCAAGCCCTGCTCTCCTGTCTCAGGACTGCAAGTCCCTGCTTGGGCACCCGGAGACCTTCCTGCTTGTGAGTCGTAAAACAAATAGAGGAGATGAAACATGGAAGAGGAACGTCCTGCTTCAAAACCCATCAAGAGGAATCCTGAAGTGATTTAATTATGAATAACTTGGTTCTGGCTGGCAGAGGGAGCAGGGCCCTGCTTCTAGCTGTGTATTTCTGCTGGTGCGGTCACCTCGGTCCCCGTGGTGACCTGTCCTCTGTATGAGCTGACTCAGTTCCTGAAACTCAGCCTGGGAAAGAGAAACCAGAAGCCGGGAGCTGTGTGCTCGCTGGAGCTTTCCTGTGAACTCCTGCCCTAAATGACCTGTCCAGGATTGCACAAGGAAACCGGGAGCAGGGCACGGGCTTGGGGTTATCTGCCCTGGTGATCCTCTGCCCTGGCGCGAGCACGCTGGCAAGTCCAGGATCTCCTCACTCATCCCGTGTGAGCCGGTGCCAACTGATCAGCTCCTCACTGTGGGGAGGGAAGATAAAAATAACACTACTGGGGGCTTAGACCGGGATAAAAAGCGTGGATAAAAAAGAAATTTGCTTTAGTTCAGACAGAAGAGCCTGGATGAGGGGCAGGGGAATGAGACTCCTGATGTCCTGCCTGATTCTGAGGACTCTCGGGTGTAGGTGCAGTATTGTTTCAGACCCAGCCTCTTGCTGCTGCCCTCTGCTCAGCTTTGTGAAAGCTGAGAGTAACAAAGGCAGTGTTTGTTGGTGCATTTGTTGGATCTGCCTTGATCGCATGAGACCTCACATGGAATCCCGTGTCCAGTTCTGGAATCCCCAAAATAAGAAGGACATGGCTCTGTTAGTGTGAGTCCAGAGGAGGCCACAGAGATGATCAAGGGCTGGAGCACCTCATATATGAGGACAGGCTGAGAGAGTTGGAGTTGTTCAGCCTGGAGAAGAGAAGGCTATGAGGAGACCTTAGAGCAGCTTCCAGTGCTGAAAGGGGCTCCAGGAAAGCTGGGGAGGGGCTCTTGATGAGAGAGTGCAGGGATGGGATGAGGGGAAATGGCTTTAAATTGGGAAGGGGAAGATCTAGATTAGACCTTAGGAAGAAATTCTTCACGCCGAGGGTGGGGAGGCCCTGGCCCGGGTTGCCCAGGGAAGCTGTGGCTGCCCCATCCCTGGAGGTGTTCAAGGCCAGGTTGGATGGGGCTTGGAGCAACCTGATCCAGTGGGAGGTGTCCCTGCCCGTGGCAGGGGGTTGGGACTGGATGGGCTTTGAGGTCTCTTCCCAGCCAAACCATTCCATGATTCTATGATTCCTTGGAAGCTGGCAGAGTCTTACGTCAAGGAGCTTCTGGGCCTGAATTGTCGAAGTCATCATCAGTTCTAAGGACCGAATTGATGCAGACTCTGTGGTGGGTGCTGGCTGGGCTCTGTGCAGGCAAGAGATCTTCGTTGAGCTGCCGACGCTCATCCCATCACAGCTGAGGGTGCAGTGGGTGGTGGGGCACCCCCTACCATGGGGCAGCAGCTGGGCAAGGACATTCCAGTGCTCAGAAACATTGAACACGTTTGCATTTCCAGCTGCCCTCTGGTGGTTTTGTACAGGACTGAGATGAACGATCTGCCTGTGTTGTTGACGTCACCTGCTCTTGTAAGAGCCTGTGCCGCAAACTGGACTGGGCGTTCTCCACACCACACCCGGGAGCTTCCGGAGCGGAGCCGTTCTCCAAGCGGGAGGTGATGAGGTGGGACACAGTGGGTTTGGCTCCAACAGCCTCCGGGTCAGCGTGCAGTGACGCTTGGGTTGTGGGTGCTGCTGTCAGAGCCTGGTGAGGGACGTGTGCGTGAGGGACATGGCTCTGTCTGGGTGAGGTGATTGGGTGTTCCAGGTGAGATGCCGGGTGCAGAAGGAGGCTGAGAGCCTTACGGCAGCTCTTTCAGGGCTTCTGATAAGGGAAGGGCTTGAGCTGTAGAGTGCAGGTTTGCAATCACCTTTAATCATAGAATCATAGAGTGGTTTGGGTTGGAAGAGACCGTGAAGGCCATCCAGTCCAACCCCCTTGTCACAGGCAGGAACATCTTCAACCACATCAGGTGACATTGGTGTTTTTGCTTGGATGAACTACAGCCATGCTAACGGTCCAGGTCAATTTTATATTTCAAGTTCCTGACCTCAGCTTTTATGCATTTGTGAAAACGCTTCCTTCTGTTAGTTCTGGATTTCCAGCTTTCCCTTGGTTTTGAAGGAATGGAGACTCTGGGATGTGCATGTGCCACTGTTCGCGCCTCCCGGGCCTCTCCTGCTGCGCTGCCCAGCCTGGAGAAGCACCCGTGGGAAAGATGTAGTTCTAAATGTGAGCAAAAAGCCACTCCCTCCCCAGTCCAATGAGTGTACTGGGCCCCTCTGACCCTCACTGGAGATACTGGTCAGAGCTGGGTGAACGCTGTGCAGCTGTGTCTGATGGACTGGTATTCCCTGGCGGCAGGGACAGCGGAGGAGCTGTACAAAGGTGTTGGACACCTGTGAGGGCTATGCCGACAGTTCGGCAGTTGCAAGGGTTGCAGACGTTGCTTCTGAAAGCCCAGCTCCTCTCCTTCCTCAGTAGAATCATAAAATCCCTAGGCTGGAAAAGACCTTTGAGATTGTTGAGTCCAACCGTACTTGTCCACTGCTGAACCTTCCCTAAGAACCTCATCCACCCATCTTTTAAGTCCCCCCAGGGATGGAGGCTCCATCACCTCCCTGGGCAGCCTCTAACAGTACCCAAGAACCCTTTCAGAGAAGACATTTTTCCTGATATCCAATCTCCACTTGCCCTGGCACAATTTGAGGCCATTCCTTCTCATCCTATCACCTGTCACCTGGGAGAAGAGACCAACACCCACCTCGCTACCACCTCCTTTCAGACAGTTGTAGACAGTGATGAGGTCTCCCCTCAGCCGCCTTCTTTCCAGGCTAAACAACCCCAATTCCCTCAGCTGCCTCTCATAACCCTTGTTCTCTAGACCCTTTCCCAGATCCACTGACCTTTTCTGGACATGGACCAGGATCTCAATGTCCTTCTTGTAGTGAGAGGCCCAAAACTGAACCCATGATTTGAGGTGCAGCCTCACCAATGCCAAGTGCAAGGACAGAATCCCTTCCCTGCTCCTACAGTGGTTTCTTTACAAGTCCAGAAATCCTGCCAGTGCTCAGCACGTGGAAAGAGGTCAGGAGCTCTTGTTTTGATGTGGTGGTGTTCACCAAAGCATCCCTGTGACTGTGTGGGGAGGGCATTTCTCTCTCATGCAAGGGGGAATGGTGGCTTTACCTGGAATGCAGCCCTGGGAAGACAGATGGGGGTAAGCAGAGCGCTGCACACGTCTTCCTTGAATTCCGCATGAGATCTAGCGTTTAAGGATGCTCTTTCTTACCTAGATGTGGCCTCCCTGTGCGCCCAGTGACAGGGTGGCACTTCAAGGGAGCTTATCCAGGAGAAACTCAGCTTCAGACTCTTCCTGAATTCTTGGGAAGCATCAGAGAGGTGGGAGGTTCCCCTGCACAGAGCTATTACAGCAGTGGAGCAGGTGGGTATCTTGCCCCCTCCATGATGCTGTGTTGGTTTGAAGGAGTTTCTCTTCTCATTCCCATCAGGTGGGAGCCTTTGAGAAGTCCTACATTCCATCTGGTCCTGGTTTGGGTAATTTCTTTCCCAAATCTCCTCCTTCCCATCTGTGACAGTTTGGTACCCAAGGGAACTCAAGCTGCCAGCACAGTGCAGCATCCTTCCCAGGGCGCTCTGCAAGGTGGGCTCTTCTGAGTTGTTTGCTGAACTCCACCTGCCTGTCCCAATTCTGGGCTGGGCGACTTCCTTACACACAAGGGCTGGCGTAGAGTGAGATGCAATTCCTTTTAAATGCAACTGCGGGCAGAGAGTGAGGCTAACGCAGGCAAAGCCAGGAGCATTGGACGGCAGCTGGAAGCACCTTCCTGCCTGAGTTAGGAACTGGTTTCTTCTAAGCAAGGTAAGTGACCTCTCTGGCCCTCAAGGAGTGTTTCATCCTTCTCATCTCCTTCCTCCTGCCTTGCATGGGCTGAGGGTGTGCTGGGTGTGGAGGGGATGCTTGAATGTAAGTAGGAGCCACCAGCACACGAAAGGCTTGCCCTGTAAATACACTCTGGCTGCTTCCTTTCTCCTGGGAGTGTCTGACCCGGACACCGCTTTTAGAAACTGCTGAGACATCGTCCTGGCAGCCAAGAGCCCGTTCCTCGTTTCCTGTGTGGGATGGATCTCCGGTGTACGTCTGTGCCGCCAGAGAGAGCCATCTGTGCCCAAGCCATGCGGCTGTGGAGGGAAAGCCGCTCCGCTTTCTCAACAGCAGAAGCGGGAGGAGGCAGAAGGGCTGCTGGTCGTGTGGTCACAGCTCTCCAGTATCCAGAGTTGGGTTTTAAAAGGCATGGGCTGGCTCACAGCACAACATCGCTGGCTTCATTGCAAGCAGTGGCAGTGTTGGTGGCTCCTGAAGTCACCACTGATGGTGAAGGATCCTTGGCGGCCCCAGAGGTGGCTGTGGCCACCCCCCTGCAGCTTTCAGTCCTGCTGAGGAGCTGGAGCCTCCTGGGCCGGCAGAGGGTGAGCAAACCAGATTCAGCTGGGACTTTGTCCTGAGTCTGGGCTGTGTCCTGCTGGAGGATGGGCTGTGCTGAACTCTCCATCTCTGTGTAGCAGGAACTGGGGGCACAGTGGCTTCTGTAGAGCCTCCCACCCCTGGAGGTGTTCCAGGCCAGTGGGAGGTGTCCCTGCCCATGGCAAGGGGGTTGGAATTAAATGATCTTTATGGTCCCTTCCAACTCAAACCATTCTATGATTCTAAATCAGGAATAACATGGGCAGAATGGATGTGGCCCTGCACCCGCTGCCAGATTTGCCTGTGGCAGTTCTCACGCCTGTCCTGCTCTGTGTTGCCTTCACTCAGTCTGACTCGCTGGAGCACGTAGCAGCAATCGCAGCTTTCTCGCACCCAAAGATCTGGTGCTGAAGGAGAAGAAGCCTTTTCTATGACACCGGATTTCCCCACTTCAGGAGTGGGGCTTTGGGGGTGAACGAGGCAGGTATCACTTGCTGTGTAGTTCATACCGGACAGGGGCACTTGGGTGATTTTTGGATTGAGGGCAAAGAAATGAGCCCACCACCCTCTCCTGAGGACAGCAGCTGCACGCTTACCTCACCCGGATGAAACTGGGGCTGCTCTGGCTCTGCTGGTGGCCCCTGAGTGCTGGGAATATGCCTGGCATCACTGGGAGATGCAGGTGATAACCTTGGAAGCTGTGTGGCTTTTGGTGGGTATGGAGAGCATCTGTGGTGCAATCTGACATCTCCTGGGTGCTCTGCCCACCGGGGCAGGGTGAGGCTGCGCCAGCCCCGCTGTCCCCTGGGGCGTGAGAAGCTTTGGTGCCAGGAAGGGACTCGGTCTTTGCTCCTGGCATCAGCTCACGGGAGAGAAGGACCAACCCAGGCTGTGTGTAAGTGAGCATCACTGCTCTCTGCAGTTCATGGAGACTGTGGTGAGGTTGGTGCTGGTCTCTTCTCCCAAGCAACAAGGGATGGGGCAAGAGGAAATGGCCACAAGTTCTGTCAGGGGAGGTTTAGGTTGGACGTTGGGAGAAATACCTTTACTGACAGAGTGGTGAAGCCCTGGCAGAGGCTTCCTTGGGACAGTGGTGGAGTCTCCATGCCTGGAAGGGTTCAAAACTATGTGGCCGTGGCACCTGGGGACACGGTTTAGCAGGCACGGTGGGATTGGGCTGATGATTGGACTGGATGAGCCGAGAGAGCTTTTCCAACCTTAACAATTAATGATTCTTAGTGATCTCTGTACAGCAGCGCTGGCATTGCTCAGTGCAGTGTGCATCCTCTGATGGGACAGGTGCCCTCATTGCTGGCCCGGAAGGCAGCACTCTTCCTTTTTATTTCCTTTGAATTAAAAGAAAAATGCCCCATCCCAGAGGTGCCCAAGGCCAGGTTGGATGGGGCTTGGAGCAACCTGATCCAGTGCGAGGTGTCCCTGCACATTGCAGGAGATTGGAACTGCTGCTTCTTTTCCCACTGGCAGTCTTTTCCCATGTCTTGGTTCCCTGTGTGTCTTCCCGGTATCCTCTGGCCCTGTGACCAGCAGGGAGGGAGGGGATTCTGTCCCTCTGCTCTGCTCTGCTCTCTCTGCTCTGGTCTGGTGAGACCCCACCTGGAGCCCCGCGTCCAGCTCTGGAGTCCTCAGCACAGGAGGGACATGGAGCTGTTGGAGCAAGTCCAGAGGAGGACATAGAGATTATCTGAGGGCTGAAGCACCTCCCGTGTGAGGGCAGTCTGAGAGTTGGGGTCGTTCAGCCTGGAGAAGAGAAGGCTGTGAGGAAACCTTAGAGCAGCTTCCAGTGCTGAAAGGGGCTCCAGGAAAGCTGGGGAGGGCCTCTGGATCAGGGAGTGCGGGGAGAGGATGAGGGAAATGGTTTTGAACTGAAAAAGGGGAGATTGAGATGAGATCTTAGGGAGAAATGTTTTTCTGTTCAGGTGGGGAGGCCCTGGCCCAGGTTGCCCAGAGCAGTGGTGGCTGCCCCATCCCTGGAGGGGTTCCAGGCCAGGTTGGATGGGGCTTGGAGCCCCTGATCCAGTGGGAGGTGTCCCTGCCCATGGCAGGGGGTGGAACTGGATGGGCTTTGAGGTCCCTTCTGACCCAAACCATTCCATGGTTTAGATCCCCTTCTCTGTGGTACCTCAAACCTCTCCACCTCTTCTGCATCCTCTGCAACTGCTCCCTTTCCATCTTTCTCTCCCCCCACAGCTCCCTTCTCCTTCCCACTGCTCCCTTTTTGCCCTCTGTCATTTTGAGCCCTCCCTTGCCGTGTTCATGGAGCCACCTGGAGAGATGCTGTCAGGGAACGTCAGGAGTTGAGTCCGGGCAGCAGATCCTGTTTCCTCAAGCCTTGTGGCCGACATCCCGGCATGTTGTAGGACCTGCTGGCAGATCTACACCTGATTCCCATGGGGTCATAGATTGCTGAAGCCTTTAGGGAGGAAAAAGGTGCTGCTGGAGCTGTCCTGGCCGTGCTGCCACCTCCTGAGGTGACATGGGGAGAGCTGTCTGTGGGCTCCGGGATGTGGTGGCAACCACAGACCCCTCTCTTGGGGCAGGAGAAGCGGCGTCAGCCCTTTGGAGCTTCAGGGGCCAGGAACTGATGCTGTGAGGTTCTTTTTCCAGCTGTGATGCTCCTGTAGAGCCTGTTCCAAGAGGCGAAGCAGAAGTGATTAGTGTTGTGTTTGCTCAACCTTAGCTACAGCTGAACAAACTTTGCTTTTCCTCCTTAGGAATTCTTATACGGTGAAAATTAAAACAGTTTACTTGTTAGTGCTGTTACGTAGTGCCTTGTGTTTTTCTGTCCCCTTTTCTTTCCTATCCCAAGGACTCTCTGGTGGTCGCTGGGGCAGCAGTCCCATGGGTCTAAAGAGACCAAAGGGGTTTTGATGGAGCCAGCAGCCAAGCTGGTGAGGAACACAGTGGAAATGTGAAGCCCTTTTCCCATAAAACTGCTTATTTAAAACATGAAAATATTATTCCTAAAAAAAGCACTTAGCCTCTTCTACGAGTAGGCGAAGCAGATGGTGCTGGCAGCATCCTTGCTTTTGTGACGTGTGGCCACCTGAGCTCTCCTGGGGTGGCTTTGCAGGCTCCTACCATGGGTTGCAGCCCCTGGTGGATGTTGTCCTGTCCCATGACAGGTTATAGAATCACAGGATGGAAGATACCTCAAAGCCCATCCAGTTCCATACCCTGCCATGGGCAGGGACACCTTCCCATGGATCAGGGGCTCCGAGCCCCGTCCAACCTGGCCTTGGACATCTCTGGGGATGGGGCATTTTTCTTTTAATTCAAAGGAAATAAAAAGGAAGAGTGCTGCCTTCCGGGGCAGCAATGAGGGCACCTGTCCCATCAGAGGACGCACACTGTGCTGAGCAATGCCAGCGCTGCTGTACAGAGATCACTAAGAATCATTAATTGTTAAGGTTGGAAAAGCTCTCTCAGCTGCTACAGGAGGTGCTTCCACCCTTGATCATATTTGTGGCCTCCTCTGGGCTCGCTCCAACAGCTCCATGTCCTTCCCGTGCTGAGGACTCCAGAACTGGACTCAGGGTTCCAGGTGGGGATTGATGAGAGCGGTGCAGATGAGCAGAATCCCCTCCCTGGTCCTGCTGGTCCCACTGCTTTGGATGCAGCCCAGGACACGGTTGGTTTCTGGGCTGTGAGCACACGTTGCCGGCTCATATTGAGTTTCTCATCCCCCAGCACCCCAAGTCCTTCTCCTCGGGGCTGTTCCGAATCACGTCATCCTGCCAGTCCCACTTCTTCTGACGCAGCCCAGCAAGATTCTTTGCAAGGTCGTGGTCCACCCCTAACCCCAACACCATTGCAGACCATCCCTGGGATGCCTGGGAACCCAACAGAGCTTCCTTGGCCCCATGGCAGGGGTTGATGCCCCTGTGCAGGCTTTCCCAAGCCCACTAGATGGCAAGCACGTAAAAGCTTTGCTGCTATGCTCCTGTTCCCAGCGCCAAGGAGGAGTTGGAGATGGATGTTTGCTGTTTTCTTGCCCCAGCAGCCGCCGGCTGTGGTTCTGGGCAAGCATTTACATTTCCAGCTCCTTTGTATAACACCGATGGTGGAGAGAGGACAAAGTGGAGAGCTGTTTACAGCTGCACCGAGGTTCTGCCATCAGTGTCCAGCTGGGTCCGACTGCTGCCGGACTGCAGCGAGCAGCCTCAGTTCGGTTGGTTTTGGTGTCCTCCTGGTGATCCCAGCCCTGGTTTGGAGAGGATGGGGAGGACGAGGAGTGAGGGGAGGGGGGTTAGTGGGGAGTTGGTTCCACTGCTGGGAGCATGCTGATTGAGGAGGAGCTCGATCGGACCCGGCAGCATGTGCTTGCAGCCCAGAAACCAACTGTGTCCTGGGCTGGATCTAGAGAAGCGTGACAGCAGGTCGAGGGAGGGGATTCTGCCCCTCTGTTCCTCTCTTGTGAGACCTCATCTGGAGTATTGTGTCCAGTTCTGGAATCCCCAGAATAAGAAGGGCATAGATCTGTTGGAGCAAGTCCAGAGGAGGCCACGGAGATGATCAAGGGCTGGAGCACTTCCCATCCAAGGACAGGCTGAGAGAGTTGGGGTTGTTCAGTCTGGAGAAGAGAAGGCTATGGGGAAACCTTAGAGCAGCTTCCAGTGCTGAAAGGGGCTCCACGAAAGCTGGGGAGGGACTTTTTACAAAGGTGTGGAGTGACAGGATGAAGGGGAATGACTTTAAATCAGAGAGGGAAAGATTTAGGTTGGACATAAGGAAGAAATTCTTCACGCTCAGGGTGGGGAAGCACTGGCCCAGGTTGCCCAGGGAAGCTGTGGCTGCCCCATCCCTGGAGGTGTTCAAGGTCAGGTTGGATGGAGCTTTGAGCCTCCTGATCTCCATGCAGGGGTGTTGGAATTAGATGATCTTTAAAGTCCCTTCCAACTCGCACCATTCTATGATTCCCTGTTTCTCATCCTGAGCACCTGGCTGCCCTCAAGCTGTGTCTCCACGGAGCAGGAGAGTGTGCAGAAGGTGCTGAGCCCATCTCGGGTGCTCTGACCCAGAGGCTGTAGGACCCTGTGATGCTGCCCAGACGCTCCATCCCTCTCTGTGGAACTCCCTCTGGTGCTGGTCTGTTCCCTGACATGGTGGCCCTGAGGAACCTGGGATGCTTTGGCCTCCTTGGTCACAGACGTGGCTAAGGTGGACAGGACAAACCTGTCCCAGGGAGAATGCTGTCACCAGGCTGATGCCTCTTCCCAGGAGCTAAAATATCTTTGGAAATCTGGCTGGAGCTCAGCTGCTGTGCCTAGGAAGCAGCGTCATTTTTGAAGATGGGACCATTGCTCGGGGAGACTTTTGGAAATGTGAGCTTCGACCCTGTGTCCTGATCAAGCCTATGCTGATCCGAGTCCTGTCTGGAGATGGGAGAGGGTTGATGTGCCCTGGGGCTGCCGGCTGTGGCCGGGGTGGGTGCTCACCTGCCCTCCTAACCCTGGGAGGGATGAGAAGGGCTTGGGCCATATGATGCGTCCGCAGCACCAGCGGGATGTGCCGGGAGCTCATGCAGTGCTTGCATCCAGCGATGGCCTTGGCTGTGCGTGCGGGAGAGCATTAACATGACGCTTGGGCATCGACTTTGTGCTTTGGACCCCTGCCTTGGTCCCTGCCCTGCTGCGTGGTACGGGCTTTGCCTCTGCAGGGAGGAGCACCTACAGTTTGATTCCTCCCTCATTTTTGAGTGTCTGCCCCTTACGCTGCTCCCTTCGATTTTCTCCCCGGCGAGGCTGCAGCCTGGCTCCAGCGTGGGTTAATCTGTCAAAACTGTTTGTGACAAACCCACTTGGACAATGAGCAACCTCTGAGATCTCTGATCTTTGCCTCCTCCGGCGGCAGTTTGGGCTGGAAAACAATGGTCCCGGTCTCCCAGCCCTGATTTCAGTCTCTGGGGAGATTGCAGCTTTGGTTGCTGAAGATAACGGAGTTTACGCGGTTGATGTAAAGGCTCCAGCTCTGCAAAAGGTTCCCTTTATTATCATGGGGTTTAAAACTTAGCACAGGGCACAGCAAAACCAGTGCTTGTGTCCCACAGGGGAGAGGTGCCAAAGGGAGCAGGGGATCCCTGCTCCTGGACATCCCTGCTCCTGGCGGGGGGAGCTGGGGGTTTAGCTCAGTTTTTGGCCGCTCTTCCCAAAGGGCAGAGCCTCAGGGCACCACCTTGGCATGGAAAGGGAGATGGAGCAGCATCCATCTCTGCCCTGAGGAGCTCCAAGGTGACGGCAGCTTCTGAAATCCCTGTGGGTCACTCAGCGGTGCCATCGCTGTGGTCAGTGGTGATGTCCATCACCCTTGCCCAGCTTTTCATGTGTGGAAGGAGGTGCATGGACAATACGCAGGGCACTGTTCCTTGTTGGAGATGCAGGTGAGCCTGGCTCCCAACCCTGGAGCTTAGGACTTGCTCCAGGCCTGCCCCCGGGCAGGGTTTCCAGTCCCTTCCCTGCCTTCAAGTGAGAGATCTAAATGTGTGCAGATAATGAAGCCCAAGAGCTGCAGCCGCATTGTTCCCCAGCTGCGCCAGATGTGGTTTTTTGCTGTCCTGGGTGAAGTGAGGGAATGTCAGGCCAGAGAGACCTGGGTGCATCCACAGGTCCTGCCACGACTGGAGAGGCTCAGTGTGCTGTGTCCATCACCAGATCCCCACCCCTGCCCAGCGGCACCCAGAGAAAGCCGGAGGGAAAAAGCCTCCCAGGTACCCAAGCAACCCTGCAGCTTTCCGTGGATGATGTCCATAGGATCGTTTAGCCTGGAGAAGAGGAGGCTGAGGCTCATTGCTCTCTGCAGCTGTTGTGGAGGTTGTGGTGAGGTGGGTGTTGGTCTCTTCTCCCAAGTAACAGAGGATGGGGCAAGAGGAAATGGCCTCAAGTTGTGTCAGGGGAGGACATTGGAAGGAATATCTTTACTGACAGAGTGGTGAAGCCCTGGCAGAGGCTTCCCCAGGGCAGTGGTGGAGTCTCCTTCCCTGCAAGGGTTCAAAATACGTGTGGCCGTAGCACTTGGGGACACGGTTTTACAGGCACGGTGGGGTTGGGCTGATGGTTGGACTGGATGAGCCGAGAGGTTCTTTTCCAACCTTCATGATTCCATGATTCTATGTATGTATCCAAAGACTGACAGTGGGACTTGGAGTCTTGGAGAATGAGGATGTGTAGGTGGGGGAAACATGAAAACAAGCCACACTGGAGAAGCTCCTGCAGACTCTGATGTCCTATGGGAAAACCTTGGGAGCAGGATGCTGCTTTAGGGAGGTCCGTGTGCTGTGTTTTCATTCCCAGGAGCAGGTTGGAGGAGCAAGGCTCTGGTATGTAGCTGGGTCTTTGACACTGTCCCATCCAAAACGCCCCTGAACCTGCTGGCTTAGCATTCCAGCTCTGGCTCCTTTCCCGCTGCTCTCCTGAAAGCTGTCCGGAAGGCACAGAGATGGGCAGAGCGAGCGCTTATATCTATCGAGATGTCACTGCAACAGCAAAGAGGATCGTTTTGGTCACTTCGGTTGCTGTCAGGATGAGGGACTGTCACGACTGCCAGCAGCAGGGGTTGACCTGTCTGTGTGCTGGCCGGATGCCATACATTGGGATCTGGGAAGGGCTGGCTGGGAAGGTCTCCTCTGGTTTGGGGAGGGATGGCACCTGGGAAGCCAAGATGAAATGGAAGCATTAGTTTATCCGAGCTTTCCTGAGCCAGGGCAGTGGTTGCAGCAGGTCCCTGGTTTTGAGGGACATCAGTGGGTGGCAGCACACTGTGGCTGGTGATGCTTGGTGGCATCACTGGTGGCAGAGCACACTGGGTGTGACTTGACTGGGCTGGAGCTTGTGGGACTGGCTCTGTTCCTGGCTTTTGGAGCTTTGTTCCTTCGTGGCCCTGACTCTTAACCTGTCCCGGAAGACCTTGTGTGACTAGAGTGGAAATCTTGTGGGTAGATGTCCTAGGAGTTCTTCTGCCTCTTTGACATTCCCACAATGAGCTGCTGTCCGTATAGGCTGTCTCAGGGCAGG
Organism: Cuculus canorus; assembly: GCF_017976375.1. Lineage (NCBI taxonomy): Eukaryota > Metazoa > Chordata > Aves > Cuculiformes > Cuculidae > Cuculus > Cuculus canorus. The sequence continues at coordinate 9,149,968 of NC_071421.1, read as the reverse complement.
CTCCACAGTTTGTGGCTTCTTTTCTCCTTACATCCACCCTGTGAAGGATGAGACCCTGGGGCTGTGACTGCAGCCACATCACAGAATCATGAAATGGTTTGGGTTGGAAAGGACCACAAATCCCATCCAGTTCCAACCCCCTGCCATGGGCAAGGACATCTCCCACTGGGTCGGGGGCTCCAAGCCCCATCCAACCTGGCCTTGAACCCCTCCAGGGATGGGGCATCCACCACTGCTCTGGGCACCCTGGGCCAGGGCCTCCCCACCCTCACAGCAAAACATTTCTTCCTGAGATCTCATCTTGATCTCCCCTCACTCAGCTGAAAACCGTTCCCCCTTGTCCTATCCCTGAATCCCCGATCAAGAGCCCCTCCCCAGCTTTCCTGGAGCCCCTTTCAGTACTGGAAGCTGCTCTGAGGTCTCCCCACAGCCTTCTCTTCTCCAGGTGGACACCTCCCACCAGACCAAATTGTTAAATCCCAGCCACGGAGTACACTGGAATAGTGGAATATACTGAGGAGACACGGAGCAGCACCCAAGCCAGGATTAAGTGCGCTAGGACATCCTGATCCTGCCAGGAACATCAAGACCCCAACCCACATCCATCCATCTGCCAGCCTCTGTCCTGTCCCAGTTGTGTTTTCCTCTCCTGTGCCTTTGTGGATGCATGCAGAGGATGGAGGCTGCTGGGCACACACAGGAAAGGAGCCCAAGGGCTAGGCAGAGGTGGAAAAGGGACTGTTTTGTGCCATGGGACCTTCCCAGCCTGCTGGCAGCCCCCCAAGCCCTCCACCTCCTGGCACTCCCCCCATCCCGGCACCCCCATCCCTTAGCTCCTTGGGGCGCTTCCCTGAGGCGTTAAGCATCCCCGTCTCTCCCCACCGCGGGCTCCAGCGTGGGGACACCTGGCCAAGATCACAGGACAGCTTAAGGGGTTAAACAGATAGGAGGCTTAATATTGACCGAGGGCCCTCGCCGTGAGTTCACGGTGCGTGTGGGAACGTGTCCAGAGGCAGGGATCGCTGCACTGGGATGGATCTCCAGCCGTGCCTTGCAACAGGGGCCGGACAGACAAGGGCCGGACAGAAGTCTGCCTGCACCGGAGAACGTGGGCCAGAAGCTTGTGTGCACGCTGGGCCTCTTGGAGATGTCCACCACCATGTCCAGCAGGACGATGCAAGCCTGGCTTCTGCCAGGGCAGTTGTGGTCACCTCTCTGCTGGGTCCTGGGCTGGCTGGAGGACCATGGGCAAGGGGGGCAACCAAACCCCTGAGTCTGCTTGATGGGACCTTATAGAGGCAGGAGTTTGTCTCTGGCCACGCGTGGGTGATGTGGGTTTGGGGCTGATGTGGGTTTGGGGCTGATGCTCAGTGACACAATGACACAACTCCCATCTCCATTCCTCTGGTGGGTGCTCCCAGCACGATCCCAGCCATGTCCTGGCATGGATGATGAGTGGGAGAAACACATCCCCAGCTTCAGGAGCAGTGAATGCTGAGGAGGAGCTGGCACACCGGAGTCCCGGTCTCTCTTATGCCACCTGGAATCCCCAGTACACGCTGCTCCCAGGCCAGACGCTGCTCAGCGCTACCGTAACCCCACCGGCTGCTCTCCTGCACCATTCCTGACACATCTCCTTGCGTGCCAGCTCCATGGGTGCCTGGCAGCTGCCCAGGGGCTGCCTGGGCGTGTTTGCACAAGGCGGGCAGCCCTGACCTGCTCGGGGCCGTGTGGGTGGCAGCGCGGTGCCCTGTGCCAAAGGAGGAGGATCTGCTGCCATCTCCCCTCCTGTCTGTGTCTATCAGTGGGTTTATCTCCTGGAGAGCAGCTTGGGTCCCTTCCTTGTCGCAAGATGTGTCCTGCATTCTCTTCTTGGAGAGACGAGGCCTGATTTTACCTCTGCTAAGTCCTTGCACCCAAAATCACAGGATGCCTCAGAAAAGCCAGACAGCCCCGATTGCGCTATAGCGTCCTGAGGTTCAAACAGGAGCAGTGTGGGTGAGTCCCCAAACCCTGCCAGGGGCTGTCACCGAGCCCAGGAACATTCCTGGCTCCAGAAGGGATCCTCATGGTGACCCATCACCCTACATCCCAGCAGTGCCCGAGCTGAGCAGCGGGGACCAGCGTCGAGGCGAGGGGGCCCAAGCAGCATTTCCCCCCACTTTCCCCAGTTGTTATTTCAGCTGTGGGAGCCTCTACAGAGCTGACAAACACCCTGCAGGTGCTGTTTGTAAGTACCTTCTCCCCCCAAACTACTTGCTCCTTGGCTCGGGACTCCCTCGCTGCCCTCCCCCAGCCCTCGCACCTCTCCCTCCCGGCCCCCTGGGACAAGCTCTGCATACACGAATCCTTGTTGCCTGCCTCCGTCCTGACCCGAGCTGTAACAGAGGCTGCTTTTCTGCCGGCTGTGGAGCTGGCGGGAACGCGCACAGCCCTGGCCACCAAGCTCCAGCCCTCCAGGGCTGCCTCTTAACCCGGAGAAGCAGCGGGTTATTTGTGTTGCTCTTGGCAGGGATGCCCTGGCCCTCCGAAACAGAGGTGAATGTGCGCAGAGGTGTGGGGCGCGGGCCAGCGCACCCTGTTTGTGTTGGACACACCATGCAGGGAATTAGTTCAACTCGGCTGTTAATTGCTCCTGAAGTGCGGGGCTCTGTCAAATGGAGGCGAATGCCGGACTGGGGTGGCGAGCACAGATGGAGAGGAGAGTTGGCTCCTCACTGCTGCTTCGCTCTCAAGACCTTGATGTCGCTCCTCTCCTGGCTGTATTAACCCCACGTAATCGGCAGGGAACAGAGGGATTTTGGCTGTGCCGCATTTGCTCAGGAGCCCTGGGACTGAGCTGCTCTGCTCTGCTTTTGGTGGAGAAGGAGCAACACCCTTCACACAATCATAGAATTGTTCGGTTGGAAAAGACCTTTGAGATCATTGAGTCCAACCGCACCTGTCCACTACTAAACCAGATCCCGAAGCACCTCATGAACCCGTCTTTTAAACACCTCCGGGATGGTGACTCCACCACCTCCCTGGGCAGCCTCTGACAGTGCCCGAGAACCCTTTTGGTGAAGACATTTTTCATGATTTTTCATTTTAAACCTGCCCTGGCGCAACCTGAGGCCATTCCTTCTCATCCTATCGCCTGTCACTTGGGAGAAGAGACCAACACCCACCTCACTATCACCTCCTTTCAGGCAGTGGTAGTGAGGTCTCCCCTCAGCCTTCTTTACTTCAGGCTAAACAACCCCAATTCCCTCAGCCACCTCCCATAACCCTTGTTCTCCAGACCCGTCCCCAGCTCCATTCCCCTCTCTGGATGCATTCCAGCCCCTCAATGTCCTCGTAGTGAGGGACCCCAAACCCGAATGCAGGATTCCAGGTGCAGCCTCACCAATGCCGAGTGCAGGGACACAATCCCTTCTCTGCTCTTGCTGGCCACCCTGTTTCTGATCCAAGCCAGGATGCTGGTGGCCTTCTGGCCGCCTGGGTCACTGCTGGCTCATCTTAAGCCACTCACAACCAACACCCTCAATGTCCTTCTCTGCCAGGCAGCTTTCCAGCCACCCTTCCCCAAGCCTGGAGCGCTGCACGGGGTCGTTGTGTCCCAAGTGAAGCACTCGGCGCTTGGCCTCATTGAACCTCATCCCGTTGGTCTCAGCCCATTGATCCAGCGTGTCCAGATCCCTCTGCAGAGCCTCCCTACTGCCCGTCACATGCTCACATCCCTGCTGGATGCTGCTGATCGGCTCGCTGTACTGCTGGCCTCCATCCTGCGATCCCGCCTGTGCCCTCTCCCACCCCTCGCTGCTTCCCTCCCTCCCTCCTCTGCTTTCGTTTAGCAGTTGTCGTTTCAAAGCCCGGACGCCCATTGTCCAAATGAGGATTAAACACCATCTGTGCAAACTTTGAGGCCATTTTCAGTGACAGGGAGGAAACGGATGACTCAGAGAGCCATTGCGACACAGATCGGCCTTGACCCCGGCCGAGCGGGGTGGTTCTCGGTGGAGCAGCCCTGTTAACTCAGGCACCTCCTGGCAGAATTTTGGGGCTCCTGGCACTGGAGGCAGCAGCGGATTTTGTAGGGCTGTGGGGTCTCACCTGAACTGTGAGGGGCTTCCAACCAGTGGCGTCTCATGTCTGGATGGAGAATGGATTGGGAGCAGCCCCGAGGAGAAGGACTTGGGGTGCTGCGGGATGAGAAACTCAACATGAGCCGGCAACGTGCGCTTGCAACCCAGAAACCAACCGTGTCCTGGGCTGCATCCAAAGCAGTGGGACCAGCAGCGTCAGGGAGGGGATCCTGCTCCTCTGCTCCACTCTGGTGAGACCCCAACTGGAGCCCTGCGTCCACTTCTGGAGTCCTCAGCATGGGAAGGACATGGAGCTGTTAGAGTGAGTCCAGAGGAGAACATGGAGATGATCTAAGGGCTGGAGCACCTCCTGTACGAGGACAGGCTGAGAGTTGGGGTTGTTCATCCTGGAGAAGAGAAGGCTATACAGAGAGATTAGAGCAGCTTCCAGGACTGAAAGGGGCTCCAGGAAAGCTGGGGAGGGGCTCTGGATCAGGGAGTGCAGGCACAGGACTAGAGGGAATGGTTTTCAGCTGAAAAAGCTCAGGTTGCCCAGAGCAGTGGTGGCTGCCCCATCCCTGGAGGGGTTCAAGGCCAGGTTGGATGGGGCTTGGAGCCCCTGATCCAGTGGGAGGTGTCCCTGCCCATGGCAGGGGGTGGAATCGGATAGGCTTTGAGGTCCCTTCCAACTCAAGCCACTCCCTGATTCCTTGATGTCAGACCTTTAGTTCATCTGGTCCTGTTGGTGGCTCCTGAGTTCTGGTATTAAGTGGTGCTCGTGGGAAAGGGACATGATGTTCTCACTCCACGGTGGAACACCGAGGCCAGTCTGTATTACAGTGGGACCTCCTGAGACCATCGTGTTTTGGCTCTTTTCCCCAAAATGATGCCTGAAGGATGGTGAAGTGGCCCTGGAGGAAGGTGACAGAAAGCATTGTATCCACTGTGAGATAAATAGCTTGAGATGCTTTCTGACAGGAGCAAGAATGTTGTGCTCCAAGTATCTCCTCTCCACACTGCCACACGTGCTCCATGGGTATTCCTGTAACCCATCTGGACTGGAATGAGGCCTGCACCAGCCCTGTTGGTGGTGAGGCACGTGGGAAAGAGGTTCAAACCTTCACTGGGGCTCCCTGCAAACCTCCTGCCTTGGCAAACTCCAGCCCAAACCCTCTTTCATCCATCATCCTGAAGGATGAAGTTTGGGGAAATACAACACAAGTTAAGGTTGGGAAGATAGAGAGGATCAGAAGTCTTGAAGGATGGTGATTTCCCTGATCCCATGATCACTGGAGGTGGATCTGTGTGCTGAGGAGGCTGGCACAGCTAAGCCCAAGGAGCTGAACAGGGATCCCTGGGTGATGGATGTGGGATTGATGAGGGAAATGCTCCTGATTTTCTTTTGTAGGGAAAAAAAAGAGATTTCTAACTTGCAACTCTTCCCTGTGCCCCATGGTTTTGTTGCTCCCCAGCTCCACCACGACTCGTTTCCTGCTCACCAGGACACTGCCAATGTGCAAGAGGCGATGCTAGAGCGACTCTGAGCTCAGTTCCAACAGCAGGGATGAGGGAGGGCTGCACTTGGTGTGATATGGAAGGAGCAGCAGGAAAATGCTACTCATTTGGGAGTGTTTTGCTCAGCTCCTTCTCGTGGTGCTGTCTTTGCCCATCACACTGGGATGGGAGATGGGCGCGAGATGTGTCAGCTCCCTGCTTCGCTGCAGGCAGGTCCGTATCTAACTCTGGTATCCTGTGCACAGCTCAGGAGCTTCGAATCCTGAGAGGTGGGAAGAAATTCTTCATGATGAGGATGGGGAAGCTCCGGCCCAGGTTGCCCAGAGAAGTGGTTGCTGTGCCATCCCTGAAGATATTCAAGGCCAGGTTGGATGGGGCTTGGAGTAACCTGATCCAGTGGGAGGTGTCCATGACCATGGCAGAGCACTGGAACTGGATGTGCTTTGAGGTCCCTTCCAACCCAAACCATTCCATGATTCTATGGTTGGGGCATGAAATAAGAAGCCTTCAACAAGGAGCTGTGATGAAGACAGCTTTTCACCACTAGTCCGGCCCAGACAGCTACAATAACCCCAGAAAGTGGTGAAATTATTAGGCAGAGCTTAAGTAAAATGATCTGAAGACAGCACTAAGGCAGGTGAGAGTTTGCTTGGCTTAACACACAAAACAGAGAAGGAAAGGAGAGGAAAGAATTTCCCCTGTGAAAGTCTTGCCTGGTTTGATTGCCAGCGACGGTCAAAGAGTTAAAGTGATGTGTTGGGAGTTCTGAGTGTTTATCTAAAAGAAAAGTGGCAGGTGAAAGGGATAAAATAACACAGTTTGTAAAGCAATGCAATATGTTCGAATTATTGAAGGATCAGAGCTGGAATTTGGAAGGTAATATTGGATAGAGGGAAATGGGAGATGGAGACGGAAATAGGATGGGGAGAAAACAGCTCGAGGTGACTTCTCCGTTGGTTCTTACAGAGGAGAACAAAGATGTTGGCATCGTTAAGACCGTTGTGAAGTTGCTTATTAGAGGGGATTTTAATTGTGCTTTCAGAATTAAGCTCACGGCTTCTGCTGTATCGGTGCAGAATGGACCCTCCTGAGCTGGATAAACACGGGCAGAGCCTGTTCCTGGGCTTGCAAACAGCACTGGAAACAGCCGCTGTGCTCAGATGACCTGTGAAATGCCCTCTGCCGGCCTCCAGCGAGCACTGGGACCCTTCCCTTCCTCCTCTGGGTCTCAGCCCCGTGGCACAACTCGGTTCTTCCCAACTGTTCTCAATCAAGTCCCTACTTCTGCTCCATAGCGCTGGAGCATCTTCTCCATGGGAAGCACACAGGCAGGAGGCTCTTGGCACCACGGGAAGATGTGGAGCATGCAGGTGGGAAACCGCTCTGCTAGGGCTCCTCCAAAGAGCTCCGCTTAAAAGAGGGCAGAGCCACGCAGGAAGATCCCAGGTAAATTGGTCCCAGTGCCCTCACTCTCAACTGGCTTTTACAACCTCGGCTTTATCAGCTCTCCAGGCACCATCTCACTGGTCCAGAGCTCAGCTCCTGCAGGGCTGCTTGCCTGCTTCTGGGAAGTTTCCAGCTCGTGCTGGCTGTGAACTCGGAGAGGGCTTGGAGAATTTGTAGCACCTCCACCACTGCCTCTGCCCTCAGCCTTCTGCCTGCACAGGTGCCCCAGCTCCAAAACCTCCGTTTGCCACCTCAGCCACGTCTCTGTCCCGACCTCTGCTCCTCCAGGTGCTGTGCAGTCACCTCCAGCATCTCCACCTGTTCAAGCCCTCATGTTGGCAGCTCTCTCATGGCCATAGTGTTGGAAGATCCCCTCCTCTTGCATGACTCTTCTCTCTTATCAGGGCTTCTGTGACTTTGACACTCACCAAGGTGACCAGGACTGTGTTTGAACCTCAGTGGGATTTGCAGGTATAATACCGTGCTCCGGGGTGCTCTAAGCAAGAGAAGGAGAAAGGAAAAAGCTCCGGAGAGGAGTGTGATGGGTGCATTGTCTTCCTGAATGAAGGCGACCTGAGGGCTGGAGCACCTCCTGTATGAGGACAGGCTGAGAGAGTTGGGGTTGTTCAGCCTGGAGAAGAGAAGGCTGTGGGGAGACCTTAGAGCAGCTTCCAGTGCTGGAAGGGGCTGCAGGAAAGCTGGGAGGGGCTCTTGATCGGGGAGCGCAGGGAGAGGATGAGGGGAGTGGTTTTGAGCTGCAAGAATGGAGATTGAGATGAGATCTTAGGGAGAAATGTTTTTCTGTTCAGGTGGGGAGGCCCTGGCCCAGGTTGCCCAGAGCAGTGGTGGCTGCCCCATCCCTGGAGGGGTTCCAGGCCAGGTTGGATGGGGCTTGCAGCCCCTGAGCTGTGTCCCTGCCCGTGGCTTTGGGTGGGACTGGATGGTCTTTGAGGTCCCTTCCAACCCAAACCATTCCATGGTTCCGTGAAGCTGCAGGCAGCCCGGAGCAGACGCTCTGAGGTTTCCATCATCCCACTGTGTTTCCTTATCAGCTGGACCTTTCCTAACTGCAGTACGCGGAAAATTGAGATGGCAAAGTGACTTTATTGAGGAAAAGAGACACAAAGGACTGATTTATTTTCCATTTAATTCAGCTCTGAGGCCCTCCTTGACGGAGTGAATTTCTTGATGGAAATGAAACGGCTGCAGATTTTCCAGCTGGCCATGGAAAGCAGAGCACTTACACCAGGCCAGGTCCCAGATGAGCTATCTGCAGGGCTTCCACTGCTGCTGTTTCACATTGGCTGTTCTGACTTTCCCCATGTTCTTCTCCAAGTTAATTTTTCTTAATAGCATCCTGGGAGTCCCATCCCACTTTCTGCCTCGTTGGCCTGATCCTCTAGAGAACATCTTCCTGCTGTACTGTGGGCTGTAGGTTTTCTCCCTTCTTTCACCCCTTCGGTTACTTGTTCGTCCCGCTTTCTGTCCAGACCTGGTGTCTTTCTTTGCTTAACTTTGATGGAACAGCAAAGACGTGGCACCATCACAGCAGCTTCTGTGAATCACAGAATCATAAACATTGGAAAACACCTCTAAGCTCATCCGGTGCCATCATCAGCCCAAACCCACTGTTTCTGCTAAACCATGTTCCCAAGTACCACAACCACATGGTTTTTGAACCTCTCCAGGGATGGAGACTCCACCACTGCCCTTGGCAGCCTCTGCCAGGGCTTCACCACTCTTTCGGTGAAGACTTTTTTTCCTTGAATGTCATACAAGTGGCCTCAGCTGCTGATGCAGCTCGTCTGGGTCTCTCTGCAGAGCCTTCCTGCCCTCCAGCAGATCAACACTCTCATCCAATTTCATGTCATCTGTAAACTGACTGAGGGAGCAGTTGATCCCCATGTCCAGATCATGGATAAAGGGATCAAACACAATTCACCCCAACACGGAGCCCCCGGGGACACCACTTGTGACCCGCTGCAAACTGGATTAGCTCCATTCACCACAACACTCTTGGTCCAGACATACAGCCCATTTTTTACCCAGTGAAGAGTATGCCCGTCCAAGCCATAAGCCACCAGCTTCTCTAGGAGGATGCTGTGGGAGACCTCCCCTTCCATGCTCATACCCAGTTGTCTTTACTACTGCGGTTCTAGTGAGGTCTCCTGATTGTCTTGGAAGTCCAAGCCTGCTGTTTGCTCCAAAACAAAGCTAACCTTGTGGGAAGAAGCATGGCTTGTTGCTAACAGAGCAAGAGATGAAGCATTCAAGTTCACTTGCCTCTGACTTTCTGGAGGCAGAACTTTGCTCTAGAATAGAAAGCTGCACTACAAAACCTTCTGAGATGCATTTCCTACAGCCCCTCAATGAACCTGGAGAATGTGGTTACCATGCAAAATGGCTTCCACCTGCCAAACTGGTCTCCTTTAGAGACGTTGAAGTTTTGAGACTGGAAATTTTCAGGTTTTGAGGGTCTTGGGTTTCTTTGGTGGGAACTGTAGATAAAAGACAAGATGCAGGAGCACTTCTGGTGTCCTGTGTCCTTTCTGGGCCATGGCAATTTTCCAGACTATTCCTTGATGCATTGTGGGAACACATGGTGCATCTCTTGTTTCTGGACTCGCAAGGCAATGCCTGTATGTTGGTGTAGTTGAAATCATCTTGCAGGCAGAACAATGGGAACCGGAGAAGTGAATGGCTCCTTGGATTGTGGTGTGGGGAAGAAGTCACGGTTCTGCTGAGCTCCTACTTGGTAAGCAGTGGTCCTGCTCTGGCAAAGAGACCATGAGACCATCTTCTGGGCACCTGATAAGGCAGGTGAGAGAAGTGACCAGCTCTTATGGTTTTACGTCCTGGTCTGTAAGCCAGGAGTCAGTTTTGAAGGGACTTTATCTAACTGGTGGTTGCCTGCTTTGTAATCTTTGCAGCTTGTTGCTTGACAGCCTTCTTTTGGAGCCACCTGGAGGCAGTGATCATAGAATCATGGAATGGTTGGGGTTGGAAAGGACCTCAAAGCCCATCCAGTTCTATTGCCGTGGGCGGGGACACCTCTCACCGGATGAGAGTGCTCCAAGCCCCATCTAAACTGGCCTTCAACACTTCCAGGGTCGGGGAACACCTCCAGGGATGAGATGTTCTGTACTGAATTCAGCTACCACCCAGATCAGGGAGGCTGGGACACCTGAAGAAACAGGACATTGCATTTTCCAACCCCTTCTCACTACGCCTTGATGTAACAGCTCTCCATTGTGATGTGTGTGGAGGAGCTCACATGGATGTTTCTGTGCTGTTGTCCCTCAGCTTTACATGACCATGGTGCAACAACTGTCCTAGATCAGAGCCAGACGAACAAGTGGATTCAACAGCATCTCAGGGTTTTGGGTGTTTCTTTTCCACACAGTTGATTCTATTTAAGGCTTAGAGTTTGTGCTTTTGGAGGTCTGTGAGGAAAGGACCCCTGATGTGTGATTTAGCTGCTTTGGATCAAGCATCTGCCATTGAGGTACTGTGTGGGGTGGGCTGGAGTTTATCTGTGGTGCCAAGGATCTTCACAACCATCCAGGCAATGAGCCTTACTCCAGAAAAAATTAATGGCCAGGTTTGGGATGTCCTGCCAGGTTGGGTGGCCAGTCTACATAATCTTGTGGCTCCTGAGCTCCGAGCACAGGAGTAAGGATGAGGCTTGTGTGTAGCCACATCTCTGGGACCCTGAGGAGGGACTCCGCAGCTGCAGAAACATCGTGGGAAATCTACAAGAGATGAAGAGGGAATGCCTCGTGCAGGCGCTGCTCAAGCACCAGATGTGAGTGTGGTCCAGTCTGAATCATAGAATAGTTTGGGTTGGAAGGGACTTTAAAGGTCATCTAGTTCCAAACCCCCTGCCATGGGCAGGGACACCTCCCGCTGGATCAGGCTGCCCAAGCCCCATCCAACCTGGCCTGGAACACCTCCAGGGATGGGGCAGCCACAACTTCCCTGGGCAACCTGGGCCAGGGCCTCACCACCCTCATGGTGAAGAAATTCTTCCAAATGTCCAGTCTAAATCTGCCCCTCTCCGGTTTATACTCATTGCCCCTCATCCTATCCCCACAAACCTTTACGAATAGCTCCTCTCCAGCTTTCTTGTAGCCCCTCCAGGTACTGGAAGGTCACTATAAGATCTCCTCTAAGCCTTCTCTTCTCCAGGCTGAACAACCCCAACTCTCTCAGCCTGTCCTCCTATGGAAGGTGCTCCAACCATTGGATCATCTTTGTAGCCCTCCTCTGGACCTGTTCCAACAGCTCCATCTCCTTCTGATGGTGAGGATTCCAGAACTGGACACACCTCCAGATGAGGTCTCACAAGAGAGGAATAGAGGGGCAGAATCCCCTCCCTCCCTGCTGGCCACGCTGCTTTGGATGCAGCCCAGGGCACAGTTGGCCTTCTGGACTGTGAGCACACATTGACGGCTCATGTCGAGCTTCTCATCCACCAGCACTCCACATCCTTCTCTGCAGAACTGCTCTCAATCACATCACCTCCCATCGTGTACTGATTCTGAGATGCAGGGGCCTGATCCTCAGCCCAGCTCCCGCCCCTTCCTCCCCCTCCATCTCATGGGATGTAACCATCCAGGCCGGGGCAGGTTGCACAATTTATTTTCCTGTACTTAAAGCAGGATTTTGGCAGTCAGGGGCGAGAGGCCTCTCTGAGGAGCGCTGGCTGGGCGCCCTCCCGCTGTCACGGGATCACGCTGCTGTCAAAGGCTCTGCTCCGACGAGTGTCCTTCAGCGTGGCCTTCGCTGCAGCTTCAGGGCTGATGGGGACAGTGCCAAGGTGGCCAAGAAACCATTAACATCTTCAGCAAGTGGAGGTGGGAGCAGCCGTCACCCCGACATGGGTGCTCTTGTGCCAGACTGAGCTGAGACTCATCATTCCCAGTTGCCGTGATGTGGCAGCTATCGGGAGGACTCATCCTCTTCCGCCGTCTGCCCAGGCAGAGACACCCCATTCCATCCTTAAAGCGGGACGTGGCCTCAAGTTGCACAGGGGATATTTAGATTGGATATTAGGAAGAATTCCATTACTAAAAGAGTGGTGAAGCCCTGGCAGAGGCTGCCTGGGGCAGTGGTGGAGTCTCCATCCCTGGAGAGGTTGAGAACTCGCGTGGCAGTGGTGCCTGGGGACATGGTTTAGCAGCACGGTGGGGTTAGGCTGATGGTTGGACTGGATGAGCTGAGAGGGTTCTTCAAGCCTCAATGATTCCACTTTTCTCAGTGGCCCCAGGCTCTTTGTTCCTGCTGTCTCCATCACTTGGCTTTCCTACAGCCTGCTGGCATTGGGAGATAGGGATATAGGATATATTGGATATAGGGAGAGCAGGAGATACAGGAGAATTATGATGGGCACTGCTGCAGGAACATGCAGTAGGATTTGCTATTGTTTGCCGATGGCACAGGGAAGAGAAAAGCTGCAAGTGCTAATTCATGCTCTGCATGAGCACTGTTAATGATGATTTAATTGGTGATTTAATTGCTTCTCTAGGAGAGCAGTGGGTGAGGCTGAGCCTGCCCCAGGAGGGAGGATGAGATAGTTGGGAGTGATGAAAGTGTTCATGGCCAAGAAATATCGGCTCTGCCCAGGCGCCTGGCCATGCCGTGCTCAGCCCAGAGGGTGGAGAGGTGGCAAACGTGGAGCCCAGAGCGTGGAGTGGATGAGGTTGAAGGTGTGTGACACAGGGAGTGAGTTTCCCATGAGATGAGCCTGAAGGTACGTTACACGTGGAGTGAGTTTTCCAGGAGAAAAGGTGAAAAAAAAGAAGGTGCAGAAGATGGTGGTGAAGTTGGGACTTCAGGGAATAGTTACCCCTCCGCTGGTGCAGGGTGGGGAGGACTTGGAGAGGATGTCCTGGTTTTGCCACGATGATCTCGAGTTGGCAGTGGGACATTCAGGAAGGTTTATGAGTGGGTGAGGCTGGGTGGAGATGTTGGCTTGGGAGTTTAGGAGGAGGGATGACCTCACCAGGGAGAGGGTGTCAAGGGGGCCGAGCAGAAGCACTGAGAGCCAAGCCTGTGGGTCTGGCGTGGAGGTGAGCACGTGGAGGGATGTGATGGTGAGGATGGGTTTAGCGGATGTTCTCAGATACATAGGGGTTGTAGAAGACAGGCTGAGCGGTGGGAGGCAGTGGAGGAGGAGAAGGACATGAATGTCTTCTCCAAGTACAATTGCAGAGAAGCTGGCATCTCCCTGCACCTTGCTTCAGCACAGGGGTTCACATCTTCATTCCGGCACTTTGCTGGGAGGACTGAGGGGGAATGGAGACCATCCCTCACCAGGGGCCGAAGCTGGCGCTGAGAGGGGAAAAGACACCACTGGGAGGCTGTGGAGTGGGATCCACCAGGGCAAGAGAAGAGCTGCTTGAAGGAAGGGTTGTTTGGAGGCTCAGGGCTCTTTTTCTCCCATGCCACCATCCTATTCCTGCAACGGTGGTGAAACTTCAAACATTGCCCTCAGCAAAGTGGGAGAAACCATTGGATTTACAATAAGTCCTGTGGAAAAGTGAGCTTGGAGACCACAAAGGCAGAGAGCTACAACTTCTGAAAGGAAAGAAGACAAAGCATTCGTGCAGCTGGACCCAGCAGCAGCCCGTGCTGAAGCGAGCAGTTCCAGGCTATAGGGAATGGCATGGAAAAGGAGGCAGCTGAGTGTCCTAGCTTGTGGAAGGACAGAGGACAAGAGAAATGCACTGGCTGGAGGCAGCTTGGAGCACGCTGGGCATCTGGCACTGCATCCCCTCCAAATCCATCTCCGTGCAGCACAGGGATAGAGGTGAGAGGCAGCAGGTCCCTGACTGCATCTGTGGGCAGCTCTTGCCCCCTCGCAGCTCCAACAACCCTTGAGAGCTCTGGCAAAGTGTCTGCAGTGCACGGAGCAGCTGTGGTCCCTTGGCTGCATGCAGGGGAGGGGAACGCTGTTCCAAGCAGATAAATATCTATGCCCTCTCAACAGGAGGAAGTCGCAGACTTACTGAAATCAAAGATAAGTGACCTCTTAAGCCAGCAGTGGGTCAAGCGGTTAAGGCAGAAGATTAGCGAGCAAGCTCTCCTTCCACTGATGGCAAAGCAGGAATGCAGCCTGTGGTCCAACATCAGCATCTTCCAAGAAGAGACAGGAGAAGGGACAGGGACACCTCAGTGTCCCCTTTATACTGTCAAGAGGCACCACCCGGGCACCTCTCCCACTGGCTCATGGCTCTCGGGAGGAAACCAGCAATGGTTGGGTGTCTACAGCACGTGTTGGTTATACACAGCCTGGTGGAACCAGATTACTGAGAGAAGCAAAACCCGTGGCTCATTCAGGACCAACTCATTTTTTTAACAAAGTACATAGAAAAAAAAGGCATTTTCCCTGCTCTGGTGCTGAAATTTCCAGTTGTGAGAAAAGCCAGAGAGCAGCAGAGCCGGGGTATCTCCGGGTGACATTTATAGGGCTCAGCTTTCATCGCAGCTTCAAAACAATCCCTTGAACAGAGATTATCTCCCCACTGATCTGGATTGTCTTGTTCAGCTTTGGCCCGCGTCCTAGATGGACAACAGGCAGAAAGCTTGGCCAGTGGCCTGAGGTCTGTGGCCTCCTCTGTGTGAGCTGGGAAAGAGAGGATCAGTCTTTAAGGTATTTGGGAACTTACAGCCCTTGAAGGGTGAAGGAGATGGAACTGGTAGGGGCAAAGCTCAGTTCCTCCCCTGAGGGTTTAAAACTACCCTTGGCCAACAGAGCTGTTGAGAGCGGTGATGCCTGCTGTGGGGAGATCATAGAACCATGGAATGGTTTGGGTTGGAAGGGACCTCAAAGCCCATCCAGTGCCATCCCCTGCCATGGGCAGGGACACCTCCCACTGGATCAGGGGCTCCAAGCCCCATCCAACCTGGCCTTGAACACCTCCAGGGATGGGGCAGCCACCACTGCTCTGGGCAACCTGGGCCAGGGCCTCCCCACCTGAACAGAAAAACATTTCTCCCTAAGATCTCATCTCAATCTCTCCTCTTGTGGCTCAAAACCATTCCCCTCATCCCGTTCCTACACTCCCCGATCAAGAGCCCCTCCCAGCTTTCCTGCAGCCCCTTTCAGTCCTGGAAGCTGCTCTAAGGTCACCCCACAGCCTTCTCTTCTCCAGGCTGAACAACCCCAATCTCTCAGCCTGTCCTCATACAGGAGGTGCTCCAGCCCTCAGGTCACCTTCATTCAGGAAGACGATGCACCCATCACACTCCTCTCCTGGGCTTTTTCCTTTCTCCTTCTCTTGCTTAGAGCAGCCCGGAGCACGGTATTGTACTGCAAACCCCACCGAGGTTCAAACACAGTCCTGGTCACCTTGGTGAGCGTCAAAGTCACAGAAGCCCTGATAAGAGAGAAGAGTCGTGCAACAGGAGGGGATCTTCCAACACTATGGCCATGAGAGAGCTGCCAACATGAGGGCTTGAACAGGTGGAGATGCTGGAGGTGACTACACAGCACCTGGAGGAGCAGAGGTCGGGACAGAGACGTGGCTGAGGTGGCAAACGGAGGTTTTGGAGCTGGGGCACCTGCGCAGGCAGGAGGCTGAGGGCAGAGGCAGTGGTGGAGGTGCTACAAATTCTCCAAGCCCTCTCCGAGTTCACAGCCAGCACGAGCTGGAAACTTCCCAGAAGCAGGCAAGCAGCCCTGCAGGAGCTGAGCTCTGGACCAGTGAGATGGTGCCTGGAGAGCTGATAAAGCCGAGGTTGTAAAAGCCAGTTGAGAGTGAGGGCACTGGGACCAATTTACCCGGGATCTTCCTGCGTGGCTCTGCCCTCTTTTAAGCGGAGCTCTTTGGAGGAGCCCTAGCAGAGTGGTTTCCCACCTGCATGCCCCACATCTTCTCGTGGTGCCAAGAGCCTCCTGCCTGCGTGCTTCCCATGGAGAAGATGCTCCAGCGCTATGCAGCAGAAGTAGGGACTTGATTGAGGACAGTTGGGGAGAACCGAGTTGTGCCACGGGGCTGAGCATCCCCCTCGTCCTCTCCCTGCACTCCCTGATCAAGAGCCCCTCCCCAGCTTTCCTGCAGTCCCTTTCCATACTGGAAGCTGCTCTAAGGTCTCCATGGAGCCTTCTCTTCTCCAGGCTGAACAACCCCAACTCTCTCAGCCTGTCCTCATACAGGAGGTGCTCCAGCCCTCAAATCTCTGGTTTCTGTTGCAGTGGATCAACTTCCAGTGGCTGCACCTTGGGGTCTCCCCTGGTGTCAATTCCCCCACCACAGGACACCCTTTGCTGAAGGATTTTTGGAGCTGGGGCCGGGCAGGCAGGATGATGGCATAGGGAGCAGACTCGAGGGGCTGCCTTGGGGCAAACCTCACCCACCCTGTACAACTTCGTGTTGGTTGTCAGCAGCTTTCCAGCCGGACGGTGTCTGGAGACCTTCCAGCGACCACGGGCTCTCCCCCAGCCCATCACTGCCACAGCCCAGACAGGATTTAAATTATGTCTGAGCCTCCCCCCAGCCTTTCCCCTCTCAAGATGAAGATAGGAAGAAAAACACGACCACAGGTTTGCAAAGACACCCCCCAGCCCAGAGGGTGATGCCTCAGCTCTGGGCTTTTCTGAGCCACGTAGGGAGCTCCCAGTTTGTCCTGGAGGGCTCAGCAATGCCACCCCACGCCGACTCCTCGTCGCAGGCAGATGTTCCTGTTGGCTCAAGGTGCCCATTTGAGGTTTTTCTCTGCTCCCCTTTTGCCTCTCGATTCGCAGACAAGTGGGTGAGGGAGAGAGGAACCAGTTCCCTTTCCACCTCCCCTCGCAGTGCCCCTCTGCTTATTAGTTCTCCAAATATTCCGTCCCGCAGCCCAGCAGTGAGGACTCTGCTCTAACCCCAGCCCAGGCGGAGGGGAAGCCGGAGCGCGTAGGACAGTGCGTTATCCTCGTGGCATCGCTCCAGGTCAGCCTGCGGAGAGGGAGACGGGGCAGCTGGGGCCCTGCTGCACTAAATCCTGGGGGCCGGGGTGCAGCATCCCTCGGGCTCAGCCCCCCCCTCTCCTGCTGCCCAAGGGAAACAGTGGAGCACAAGCATTGCTTTTCCCTCACCACCATCTCTCCCCAACCCTCAGTGACCCTTCGCTTTAGAATTGTGCTTTTCTCAGCAGCCGATGGGATGGGGACTGAACCTAGAGCCCACAGCGGGCATGAGGAAACGGCATGTGGAAGAAGAAGAGACTTGGTGGTGGGATGCTGGTGAGCAGGGTGGGGGCAGTTATAGGACAGAGGAAAATAAATTCTGTGGGATTTCCTCCTGTCAGCTCCCAGCTCCATTTTGAGGCATTGGATTGCAGGTACCGTGGCCTCGCTGGACCCTCTTCAGAGCCTCCAGCTGAAAAAAATGCTGGAGAATTGAGGAGGGAAGGGGGCTTGCGAGGAGAAGGGAAGCGTAGTGGGAACATTGCGTCCTCCAGCAGCCCAGGGCAGCTGCTGAGGAGCTTCTGTAAATCAGAGTGGCCACTGGAGCTGCTCCAAAATCCATCCAGTGCTCAGGAGGCCACTGAGCATCCCACAAGAAGGGGATGCAAGAGCGATTTGTGACCTCTTCATGTACTGAGCACCCTGGCTGGGGTCTCCCTGAATTGAACTGAACTCTGGGGTCATTGCCATCTCGCCACCATCTGCCATCCTCTGTAGGGCACCTGGCTGCACGCGCTGGCTGCGCTCCATCCCCTCCTGAGGCTCAGCCAAGGCAAGCAGCGTGCTGGGATGCTCAGCGCATGCCTTAAACAAAAATAACTGTGGCAGAAGCTACCGAGTGCCCAACACACGCCTCGGCTTAAACACCTCCTGTGTGCAATGCTCCGGAGCCAGCAGGAGCTCATCCGATGAGAGCAGGCATCGCGCAGGTCCCCAGCCAGCCGCCGAGAGCAGACACGTCCCTGCTGGCACAGGACCCCGAGGCTCAGCAAGAAATAAAGTAAACAAACCAAAAAAAGCCAACAATGATCGATTTTTTGAAACTTTAAATATTTTTTTTTCTTTAAAATCTGCTTTCCTCTGGGGCTCTGTCTCTGTACGGAGCTTTGCTCTCCCTGCAGCGTCTGGGTTACTTCCTCAGTCCTGGCTGTGGGCAAAGGGAGAAGCAGGGTCAGTTAGAGAGGGGGACGGATGGATGCCCTCCGCTGTGCATCACCGGCAGGTGTGGATTTCCACCACTCGATGGCAGGGTTTGCACTTGACGGAGCAGCACCAGTGGAATTTGCAACTGCACCTTTCCACAACCTCCACCTCGTCCGTATGAAAGCCCCGGCCGCAGCACATCAGCTCGCAGCCGTCAATAGCCTTGGAGGTCTTGTTGCAGTGCCGGCCGCTGGTGCCCAGCACCCCGTTCTTGAGGTCGTGGTCACAGAAGTCAGGACTGGAGTCCAGATAGACGAGGTCCTCATCCGTGTGTGGCTTGAACTGGGAGTTTTTCGGCACCAGCACTTTGGTGGATCCAATCTCACTCTGTTCGACCTCCGTGGCGCCGTCGAATTTCTCCTTCAGGACATTGCCCACTTTGCGGAAGGGGGGCATGGCTTTCCAGCACGTCTTGAACTCACACGAGCCCGACACGCCGTGGCACTTGCACTCCACCCGCATGTTGTTCAGGATTGCCTGGAGGAACAGACACAAGTAATAAGATGGGACCATCAGCTCAGGATAGACATAGCATGAAGGGAGCAGCATAGAGGGTCTGGAATGGCTGGACAGAAAGCAGTACTGATGTAGGTGAGCTGATGGGATTAAATAAAGCTAAAAAGGCTCAAGCAATCGCTGCAGAGCCCAGCTGGGATGCTGCAGAGCCACACCGGCTGCCTCAGTTTCCCCCTCACCATTACCTTCCTCCCTGCCTCATTGTTGTGGAGGTTCATCAATGCTCTGTTAGAAGAAGCCCCTTTGCTCCTTTCGCGGACGTCGACGAAGGACTGTGAAAAGGCCACACCATAGGCGATGTTATCGGAGCAGCCCGACCACTGGAAGCCTAAGACAGAGAGCACGGATGAGATGGATGACAGCGCCCATCCTGCTTGTCCTCTCCAGCCCTTCTCTTGTTGACCTGCCACCCCTTCTGTCTTGTCACCCACAAGGCTGGGCTGCCCAGGGCACTGGGGAAGCTGGGGAGCGCGGCCCGGGGAGGGACGTGGACAAGATGCTTTCTTTGCCCCACGGGCGATGCTCCCAGACACCTTTCTGAGGGACTCGTGTGGATTAAAAGGAGTTGTAGAGGGTTTAAAAGTATTTTTCCCTCCTCTCTGGATAGTTCCAGAGTGGGCATTTCCACGCTTGGCCATTTGGAAGCCGTGCTCGGCTGCCCCGCGCCCCTCGGGATGCTCACCCTGTGGGCTGCCCCCCTGCACCGTGCGGTCACATCCACACTTGTCCAGCTCGCCGCTGCTGCAGGCTCGGGTCACGGCGAAGGCCACCCCTGCCGAAGAGATGGCATAGACGAACGCTGCCTCCCGCGTCCCTGCAACAGCACAAATGGTAGTGGGAAACGTGGCAGCAAGTCTGAGGCAGGCGAGAGAGCTTTCTGGAGGGTGTGCAGCCAGGTGGCCAAAAGCCCTCGGTAAGCAGTTCATGGAATCACAGAATGGTTTGGGTTGGAAGGGACCTCAAAGCCCATCCAGTGCCACTCCCTGCCATGGGCAGGGACACCTCCCACTGGATCAGGGGCTCAAATCCGCATCCAGCCTGGCCTTGAACACCTCCAGGGATGGGGCAGCCACCACTTCTCCATGGCAAACCCCACCCTCACAGGAAAACATTTCCCCCTAAGATCTCATCTCAGTCTCCACTCTTTCAGCTCAAAACCATTCCCCCTTGTCCTCTCCCTGCACTCCCTGATCCAGAGCCCCTCCCCAGCTCCCCTGGAGCCCCTTTCAGCACACAAAGCTGCTCTAAGGTCTCCCCGCAGCCTTCTCTTCTCCAGACTGAACACCCCCAACTCTCAGCCTGTCGTCGTACAGGAGGTGCTTCAGCCCTGGCATCATCTCCGTGGCCTCCTCTGGACTCACTCCAACAGCTCTGTGTCCTTCCTGTGCTGAGGTCTCCAGAGCTGGACACAGGGCTCCACGTACTGTAGTGGATGTCTCTGTTCCTCTTCCCTCCTAACGCTGGCGTTGCACATAGAACCCCTTGAAAAGCTGGTCTGAACACTGGCTTTTGGCAGAACATGCTCCGCTGAGCCATCAAGCCAAGCTCTTTGCTACATCGCCTCCTGCTAAGCTGGGGTGCCCCATGCAGGACACATCCTCCCTGCTCCTAGGCACACAGTTTGCTTTGTGCCACGCTTGGACCAGCCTCAGCAGAGACTGCGCTGGGAGGTTATTTGCAGCAGTGAGAGCCCTGTCTTGCAGTAGTGAAGGAGCTGGTAACTGCCCCACAAGGTTAAAAATATGAATATAATGGCAAATTATAACCTAGCAGTGAGGAAGCTGCAAAGACTGTGTTACCAGTGTGGAAAGAGCTCTCCAGAGTTTATATGGAGTGACTTGCCTGGTGCGTTCAAGGTGCCTCTGCCATGAAATCTTTCCTGCCTCCAAAACATTTGGTTGCTTTCCACATCCAGAAATATCCCCCGCAGCTGCAGATCCTCACAGAAAGGGTCTTGTAGGTCCCACCACTTCCCAAGCTACCCTGCAACACTCCCCAACCCTGCTGCCAAAGGGCCTCGCAAAACTATGCCGGTCCCTAGGGTGCAGCCCCTTCCCAGCTCTTGCATTTGAGGTGCCACAGGGTTGGGAAGAGCTTGTTTGGGAAGTCAGGAGACATCCCTGGGCATAAACACAGAGCGTGGTGCAGCCAGGGATCAGCTGTTGCAACACCCAAGTCCCCACCATCCTCCGAGGCCAGCTGAGGACACATCCCTTCTGTCTCCAAGCAAGGAGGGTTGGCATTTGGGGTATTCCCATGCTGGGGGTAGAGGGGTGATGGCTCGAGAGCAGACAGAGCCCCAGCTCGCCGGTCGGACAGAGGGCAGCTACTTTGGTGGCCCAGCTGTAATCCAGCCCGGGCGGCAGTGGCTGGGGAGGACCCAGCCAGCGTGGGGACTGAACCGCCTCCAAGTTAATCGAGGTTAATAGTAGGATCGTGTTGGTTGGTTTGTACTGTGGCTGCCTAAAAAGAGAAGACTTTTAGTTTCTGGTATTTCTGGTATTTCCAGTCCCTGAACCTTCACAAGAAGAGATCTTCACCCCTGCATTGAGAGGAGGAAAGTCAAACAAGGAGCCGGGGGGGAGGACTTGGTCCTGGGATGGGAAGCAAGACAGCGCATGGGAGATGGCAGTGGAGGCAAGGGCCGCTTTGGTGGTCTCCAGGGGTTGCAAAGGGGCTTTCTCCTCTATCTCCTCATCCTGATGCTCTGCCTCTTTGCATGGTTTGATCGCAGCCCTGTGTCTCCAGGATGCCTGCATGCCACTGGGATCAGAGGGACTGGGGGTCTGCCCTGGCCATAACGCCCTTCGCCCCTCGGGCTGGCAGCTGGGTGGTGGTGGGCGATGGTGCTGTTCTCGGAGGCTCCTGCTCCCATGTGTTTTACTCGTATCGGGCGGCAGAGGGCTGCCCTCCCAAGGTCTTGTCCGCAGATGGCTCTGCTCAAAAGCCGTGCGCCAGCTTGACAGTGGACACCGCTTTGGTGCTGCTAGAGAAGAGGCTGAATAAATCCAGCACCCTGCTGTGCCTGTGGCTTTGCGGAGCAAAGCTCCTGCCTCGGTGGGGCAGAGATGGGACCACAGGGTGACTGTAGGGCTCTGCTCAAACTTAACATGTCCTTGTAAAAGGCCCAAATCTCTGGATGCCCTGGGCTGGTGCCTCCATGTGATGGAAAAAAAAAAGTTTGGGAGAGGAAGGACCCAGAAGCTGAGGAACTCCAAGAGTCTGGATGTGCTGCCCCCAGTCCAGTCAGAAGAGCCCTGCTGAGATGCCCAGGGAAGATCCAGCAGCCCCAAGAGCCAACACTGGGCTGGTACCAACTCTTCCCAGCCGCTTCCTCAGGGGCAAGCAAGCAAAACCTGTTTGTGACCCACCTGCCTGCTTCTGCAGCCACTCCCCGCCCCCAGCAGTACCCCAGGCACGCATCCTCCTGGCTGACCTTGCGTTACCACCTTGCCGAAGACAGGCAGGGTGTCCAGTGTGGAGCAGTTCCAGCGGCGGTTGCGGAACTGGTACTGGCATTCCTCGATGGCCAGCTGGGCTCCGCGCCGCACTGAGTCCATCACCTCTAGGTTCCTCTTGCACATCTGCACCTGGCGCTGGATCAAGCCCTTCAGCTTCTCGCAGGTCTCCTCCTCGGAGATGCTCCCTACTGAAGACAGCTTCGCCAGGTACCTGCCACGAGAGCCAGCAGAGCGGGTTAGGAGACAGGGACCGGGGAGCACAAACCCATTTTCAGCTGGGACACCCACCGAGGAGTCCAAGCTCCTCATCCCCTCCGTAGCTGAGACCTGGTGCCCATCTGGGGCCACCTTCAGCCTCTGTGGTGGCTCCACAGGATGCATTTTTGGCTGGCAGAGAGCAAGCCCAAACAAAACAAGCATCCTTCAGTCCCGTGTCTCGCACGGAGCCCAGCTGCTGGCTCCCCTTTGCCTCTATTGCCTGCAAGGAAGATATTTTCGGCGTTGTCTGAATGTACCCGGTCAGGTCTCCTGAGTACCGGCACATCCAAGTGCTACTAGGAAAAGCCAGAGGTCTCTGAAGTCAGCCAAAACAAGCAGGACGGGTGCTTGGCTGCCAGCTCCAGCTACCACACGGCTCCCACAGTGTGGCTGTGTGCTCGTCACCAACAAACATCACCCACTTCCCTCCTGGAGCCTGCTTTTAGCTCCTCTGGCCCCCAGCAGGCAGGGATGGCCTCTGGGACCTGCCAGGCTTCCTGTCACTTGGGATTCAGGCAGGGCTTGAAGTGGGGAGGACAGAGCCAGGAGCCGGCCATGGGCAAAGCCACACACGCTGGGCATGTCTTCCACCAGCCCGGCTCGTGAATGTGGCCATGAGGGCTTTGCCGGCCTGGAAAAGACTGTCCCTGTGTGGAGGTGACCAGCTGCTCTGCTTTCCATCACCCCATTCCCAGCAGAAGGCGTTACAGAGCTGCTCTGGAGTGTCAGACCCTTTTGGGGCAAGCACCCCATAAGCTCTTGGCATCTCCTGACCAAGCACGTGGGAGGGTCCATCCAGCACATCCCAGTAACCCATTCTACTGCACACAACGTGTGCACACCTATTTGCCAGGTCCCTCTTCCCGCCTCAGCCTCTGGATCTCAGAATGGATTTAAGATGGACCTGCACTGCTTGGTCAAGCTGTTGGACAATCCCAGATCCAATCTCTGTGCCTCTGCTTGCACTGGCCCAGCCGAGGCTCCCTCTTTCCCGTGGTTGCTGGCTCTGCTTCCAGTGCCACTGCCACCCCTGCAGCCCCGTCCTGCTGTGGAGCAGGGAGATCCCCTGCACCAGACTCACGCTTGCAGCCACTGACCGCAGGTTGCTTGAACATCCTCAGGAATCGCCAGCGTCAGCTCGCGCTGCTGCCTCACCACGAGACGCGAGTGCCGAGCGAAGGCTTTCTGAAAAACCTCATCCCTTGACGCTGCATTTCCCAGCCCTACAGATCTTGTGGGTTTTTTTGTTTGCTTGTTTTTTTTTCTTTCCTCCTCCTCCCAAGTTGCGACATCCTGCTAAGGATTTTTCCTTTGAAGCCCTGCTCGCCTCCAAGAAGTGACTGCGCAAAAGTGGCTCCTGCTCCCTGCCTGTTCCCATGTGTCCCGGGAGCCAGATTTGCTGACTTCAGCCACAAAATCAAGTTGTCACAGCCTCTTCCTCCCATTAGCCCTGCCAGGCTGCCCCAGGAGGAGAGAATGGGATTTTCTCTTCTGTGCATCAGCAGAAATATTCACCAGCTTGGTTTCACGCTGACAACTGGGGGGGCCGTGGGAGACAGTGAGAAAGCCGGCTTGGCTTGCACTGTCCGTAGGGAGTCTGCATGGCTCACTGTCAACAGCATTCAGTTTTCCTTGTGCATGGAGATCACTCGATGCAATGCCTCTTGGATAGCGGGAAGTGGCAGGCTGCCGTGGTTCCAAAGCCAAGTTCTTTTCTAGCCTTTATAATAGCCAAACACCTTTGCCCAGGGCTTTCTGCTCCTGCAAGGGCACTGCGCCGTTTGCAGAGGACCGGCTGCGCGGCTGCCGCATGCATGCAGCTGGCTTGGAACCCCCACTGCGGCCAAATCCAGAGCCTCCACCTTTCTCTTGGCCTCACAGAGTGCACTAAGTGTCCCCGTCCCTGTGCTGCAGTCCCGCACACGGGGTGTGACAGTCGCTGCTCTGCATCTCCCTGCGCTCGGCTGACCTGGGATGAAGGCAGCAAACCACCCTGGGGAGCTTTGATGTTGAGCAGTCCCGGGGGTGACTGTGCCAGCCCTGTCCCCTCCCAGGTCCAGCCGTTGTTCTGGTTTGAGCATGGAGAAGCTCCCAAAGAGTCAAGCAGGAAGATTCATCCCAAGGCATCAGGGCTTGGTTGATCAGCTTTGGGCCTGGAAGCTAAGAAAACCAGATCCTGCCTCAAGTATGGTCCCCTTTGTGCTGATTTGGCTTTCCCCTCCTCCTTCTACTTAGACATCATTTATGCCTACAGGACCAGCAAAGCAGCATCAATCCTGCTGGTGAGCCAGTGCCCAGCCGGGCTGCAGCACCCTGGCAGGAGAAAGCCGTGCCACAGGTGTAACCGCCCCACGAATACCAGCGCTGCTCAGGATGGGGGCACCGTCTCCTTTTCTAACACATTTCCCAGCTCGGTGCAATTCTCCAGAGAATGGGGAGCTATAAATTCCAAGCACACATGGAAAGAAGCGTGACAAGAGCCTTTCAAGCCTTTCCAAGTAGATGCGCCTGATAAGATGCCTCCCCAACAAGCATTTAATGCTGTTCGGGATGATGAAACGAAGGCCAAGGATGCTTCAAAGATAGGTACAGCTCTCCAAGAACAGGTCTGGTAATTTGTTTTGCAAAGCAGGCAAATAAGATGAAGTTATCCAGAATGGTGCTCTGGCCTCTCTTCCCTATGACAGATCCTCTGTGTGCCAGCATCCCTCCTCAGCCCATGTGTGTCTGCCTCTCCCTGGGGATTAGAGGCAACTCTCCCTAAAGTTCCGTGGCCCCATCAGGTTCCCAGCTTGCTCCAGTCTCTACATCCCATGAGTACCACTCCTGCCTTCAAAAAAGGCATTTTTTTTTGGGGCACGAGGCTCCCATCCTGGTTCCTGGTCCAGAAAGGATCCAGAGGTTGACTCAAGGATGTAAGGAGGATGCTTACAGTACGACTTCAGCTTTGACATTTTCACATGGCATCGCTGTACAACACATTCAGAGGCACTGGGCAGGAGCATCTCACCTCTTTTCTCCTCTCTGGGATAGCTGAAGGGTGTGATAAAAGCCAGGAAATGACTCTGCTCCCACCAGGATTCAAAGATGCTTCTACCCAGCGACGCACAGTGTTTCTCAGGGCTGGAGAGCCCGAGCAAAGTACCAAACCCATCCGCAGCATCCCACGGTCACCATGGAAACCTGACTCCAGCACTGCGCCTGGTCCTTAATGAGGACCTTGATCCAAACTTCATTTTCCTGGACTGGGGTGGCAGAAAGCGCAGGCAAAGCCTTAGTCTACCCAGGACACAGCAAGACAGGCACGACAGGAGGAAACCCAACCATTCCTGCCCTCTGCAAGCTCTCGGTGTGGATCTCTGTCCTGGTATCACCTCCCGATTGCTGCACAGAGCTGTAGGTTATGGCTTACATCTCGCATGCAGCCCCAAAACAGCCCTGCCTGTGGGGAAAAAAAATCACCCAAAAATGATATTTTCTTCCTTTTCCAAACCCGGACAAAGAACATTTCAAGGGGTGCTGCCCAAGCCATTTGTTCAAGTTCTGTCTTGCTTCATCATGGCATTTATGTTCCTCTCTTTAAATCCAGACAAGTTGCTCACGGAACAAGCCTTCTTTTAATAAAAGTCACTGATTTAACACAAAACTGATGGAAAGCCCTTCCTTTTTTTTCCATCCACAGTACAGAGATCAAGATTGAAGCCCCATAATTTAAGCAGCTGCAGTTGATCTACTCTGCAAGATGGCAAAGAAGGAAACCTCAAACCCAGGAAGCTTTTAAAGGACTGGGGTGGGGGGAAGCTCTGCTTAAATAAAAATGAAGATGATTATTTCAGGAGGAAGAAATAGAGGTGGAAGAGGAAGAATATAATCAGTGGGATGACAAGAAGACATTGGAAGAGCTGCAGCAGAGAGACAGAAGGAGCAGGGAGGAGATTCCCTGCCGTGGGAAGGTGTGGAAATTAGAGTCATTGACAAAGTCTCAATAGAGGTCAGGGAAGATGTGCCAGATGTCTTGGAGGAAGCAGAACTCTCTGGTGTTTCTTTTATTTAAACAAATGAGTTTCAAGTATGAGAACTGGTCGTATTGTCTCATTTTGGGAATATTTTGCTGTAGATGGTAAGTTGGAGCCAGGCCAGTGGTGTCACTGCTCCATCACTCAGAGGCGCTGAGAAGTCGGATGGGCTCAGAAACTTCACCCTGCTCAGCAAATACTCAACCTGCCTGGGATACCGGCCCGGCCAAGGCCAATAGAGGTTGTTCAAGCCTTGAAATGCAGAGATACTTCAGCTCTGCTTCTCTCTGAGCAGCAGCCTCTGCAAACATCCTCCCTGCTCAAGGAGAAACAAAGTCAGCCTGGATCAGCAGCGCCTGGGACTTGCGTGCCTCTTGTGGCTGGACCTATGGTCAGCCAGGGACTTGGGTTGTACTTGGGGCCAAGAATGCCTTGTGCAGAGAGGTTTCCTTGAAGGAACAAGAAAAGGCACGTTTAGGATGGAAAAACTAAGAGTGTACGAGGATAGTTTGGAAATTGATGATCTTTAAGGTCCCTTCCAACCCAAAACATTCTATGATTCTACGATAAAGCGAGATGTGAGCAGAGAGAGCTACAGCCCAGGCAAGGAGCCAGCCTGCAACTATGGAGAAGGGGATCATCTTCTCCTAGTTGCTTTCCCCTTCCAAGCAGAGAGAAGGCATGGGGAGACATGGTTTGGTGGCAGATAGAAATGGTTGGACTCGATGATCCAACCTGGTGATTCTATGATTCTATGCCATCCCAGGACTGGCAGGTAAAGGTGCTCTAGGTGGGCCAGAGAGCCCACGGTCCTCCTTGTGGCATCCCCTACCGGGAATAGTCCCACTTCCCCTGTGCCAGCACAGGCAAGCTCCTAGGTACCACACACATTTAGTCTGCGCATGTCCCTGGCAGGATCTGCTGGAGATCCTGCCCTTATCCGGCTGATGGCTCTGCAGCAGGACATGTCCCTCTCAGAGACCAAGAATTCCCCTGCCAGGATTAGATGCCCTGCTTTGCCTTCCCTTCCCTTCTAAGTGTAAATCATGATTAACAAAGTCATCATCCAGGAGCCTGTCTGGTTTCTTCCCTGGAAGAAAAGCAGCTCCCTGGCTCACTCCTTCCTGCCACAGTTACTGCGCATTTCATCTCTTGGCTGAAACCATGCTTTTCCCACCCTCATCTCCACCTCCAACGAACAGCTGCCAGAGCGGTGTCTGGGAGGAGGCATCACCACGCTCACCATCACCTGCCTACAGACCTAAGGCTGCAGCTCAACTGCCTGATCTCAAAGGCGAACCCACAGCTCAAATCCTGTGTCCCCCTCCACGCTGGACCCCACACCTCACACCACGTGCACATAGGGAACACCCATCCAGCCATGCACCAGCCGCTGGTGGTGGCCGGCCTCCCTCATCACAACTGTTTGGGATCAGGAAGATGACCCAGCTGCTTGTCCTGAGCCAGTGATGCTTCTTGGCTTTCTGAACACCCGGAGGCAAATCTCCACTTTGTGATCATTGAGGTTGGAAAAGACCTTCATTGAGGTCTTTCATTGAGGTCCAATCATTGAGGTTGGAAAAGACCTCTAAGCTCATCCAGTCCAACTGTCAGCCCAACCCTACTGTGCCTGCTAAACCATGTGCACAAGTGGTTTTTTAACCTCTCCAGGGACGGAGACTCCCCCACTGCCCCGGGCAGTTTGTTTCCTCTTCACTGAAGGGGTTCTTGTGCACTGTCAGAGGCTGTCCAGGGAAGTGGTGGAGTCTCCATCCCTCAAGACATTTAAAAGACGGGTAGATGAGGTGCTCAGGGATATGGTTTAGTAGTGGACAGGTACAGTTGGACTCAGTGATCTCAAAAGTCTTTTCCAAACAACTGATTCTACGATTCAACGCTTCACCACTCTTTCAGTAAAGAAATTTTCCCTAATATCCAATCTGAACCTTCCCTGGCACATCTTGAGGCCATTTCCTCTCATCCTGTCACTTGTTACTTGGGAGAGGAAACCAGCACCCACCTCACCACAACCTTCTTTCCAGGAGCTGCAGAGAGCGATGAGGTCTCCCCTCAGCCTCCTCTTCTCCAGGCTAAACAGCCCCAGCGCCCTGTGGTGGGGAAGACCACAATGGAAGCTGGGAAGCCCCTGAGAGCAGCATCCACTCTGGATCTCTGCTTTGGATGTATAGAAAACATCCTCTACCGCATCTTCCTTTCAAACTCAAGAGAAGCTGCTCCTGGGCTGCAGAATGAGAGCAATGCTGTGTTGCAAGAGGAGGCAAGCGCAGGCCACCGGGCTGAGCTTTGTTGGAATTCCCCTTGTGCAGTGCTTGAGGCTAAACCTGGTTGGAGAAAATCTGATGAGTGCTTAGTTTCGATCAGAATTTGCAAATACCTGGCGAGAGAAGCCTCCTGCAGGATCAGTTTGATCTCGCCCAACTTGCAAAAGACCCCAGGCTGCTCTCCCTTGGCCAAGATACTCAATTAATTCCCTCCCCCCCACCCTGCTAAGTAATTTCATGAAAGCACAATACTGGCTCCAGTTCTGCTGAGCCAGCCTGATCCTGCCCACCACCATCCCAGCTGCACAGCAGCAGCTCCTGGAGAGTGTGGAGGATGCTGTCAGGGGTCACCCAAAGGCACGGAGGACACCTCGGGGCTGGAGCCAACCAGAGGTCACCTGCACGTGGCATCCAAAGCAGAGTCTGTCGCTGGAGCAGCCTTGGATGACTGAGGTTTTTGTGGGTTCACAAGGCTTGCGAGCTTTAGGAAACAAATCACCAAGCATTGTTAAGAGCCAGCATCGGTTGTGCTTGTAAGGAAACAGGGAAGAATTTCCTGGAAAATGTAACCTCCGGGATTGCTCAGCAATGGCATCATTTTAAGAAAGCCCAGATAATGAGGGAGTGCAGGGATGGGATGAGGGGAATGGTTTTCAACTGAAAGAGGGGAGATTAGGGAGAAATGTTCTCCTGTGATAGTGGGGAGGCCCTGGCCCAGGTTGCCCAGAGCAGTGGTGGCTGCCCCATCCCTGGAGGGGTTCAAGGCCAGGTTGGATGGGGCTCGGAGCCCCTGATCCAGTGGGAGGTGTCCCTGCCGTAGCAGGCAATGGAACTGGATGGGCTTTGAGGTCCCTTCCAACCCAAACTATTCTGTGATTTTCTAAATGGCTGTAATGCATTTCTCTGCATGGGTAAGGATGAATTCACCGAGAGGACTTTTAGCAGCGTAACGTAAACACTATTTTGCTTCGATGCAAAAGTCCAGTTCTGACTCACGAAGTCACAGCAAACCCTTGCAAAAACCATCTGCTTCGCGCTGTTGCTCAGATCTGGACCCGATCCATTCCTGCAGAACCTGGGGTGCAGGGTGGGTTTCTGTGATTTTTGCCCATGGCCCCTAGAAGAAAGCTCTGCTACTGAAGATTGGGGAATAGTTTTTGTTTGATGCTTCCTTAGCAAAAGACAAAAATTATCATCACTACTGTGGAGGCAGAGAGCACGGATCCCTCCTACACCCTGGCAAACACAGCCCTGATGTTTCCTTGCCAGACAGGACCAGAGCTCACGGATGTGCCAAACTTGTGGGAAGTCCGGTGCCAAGACCGGCAGAGGTCTCTTGCCTCTGCAGGATGCAGCTCTTTAAGCCAGTTTGTTTTCGTTGCTGAGGTAAAATTAGCTGGCTTTGTCAAAAGTGGCAAGAATTATAAATAAATGGATAAATAACAATTAAAAACGTTTCCAAGGGCGGCTGCTGGTTTAGCTCACCATGCCCACAGGGAACAGGTGCCACTGGCTGCAGGCACCAACCTCATGGAGCTGGCAGGATCCCCCCAGCAATGCAAAGATGCTCTGGGCACCCCAAAAGTGGGGGGGGACTAATCCAGTGGCTCTCAAAGCAAGAAAATTCTCCATCAAACCCAGTAGAGGTGAACCACCAGAGCAGATGTGACCAGGGAACCTTCTTGGTGCTGTCCTGACACCAAAATCCATAGAAGAGAGGGAGGGGAGCAAAGCTGGGCAGGACTGCAGTGACCGGCACCTCCTGAACCAGTGCTGCGGGGTCACGGCATCCGCTGGGAGAATGTGGGACCGACTCCTTGCCAGGTGGAAAATGGGAAGGAGGGTGGCAACAACAACGCATAGAATCGTGTAGAAAATTCAACCAAGCCAAGCTCGGGGTGAAGAGAACTGTCCCCACCGGGGAGACTCACCGGAAAAGAACCAAGTCTGGTTTAAAAACAGAGGTAGAATCATGGAATGGTTTAGGTTGGAAGGCACCTCAAAGCCCACCCAGTTCCACCTCCTGCCATGGGCAGGGACACCTCCCACTGGATCAGGGGCTCCAAGCCCCATCCAACCTGGCCTGGAACCCCTCCAGGGATGGGGCAGCCACCACTGCTCTGGGCAGCCTGGGCCAGGGCCTCCCCACCCTCACAGCAAAGCATTTTTCCTCAAGATCTCATCTAAATTTCCCCTCTTTCAGCTGAAAACCATTCCCCTTGTCCTACCTCTGCACTCCCTGATCCAGAGCCCCTCCCCAGCTTTCCCAGAGCCCCTTTCAGCACTGGAAGCTGCTCTAAGGTCTCCCCACAGCCTCCTCTTCTCCAGGCTGAACAACCCCATCTCTCTCAGCCTGTCCTCATATGGAAGGTGCTCCAGCCTTCGGATCAGCTCCGTGGCCTCCTCTGGCAAGTGTAGGACCCAGATAGGCTTCTTCCCAAATCCCCTGTGTTGCACAATGACACAAACTGGTACAAAATGGGTATTCCGGTTGCTCTTTCAAAATCTCCACTGCAAAGCTGGCAGGGATGAGCAGAGAGAATTGGGCCCCAGGTTTGCAAAGCACATAGGAAAGGGGGTTCAGAGAAACCCAAACTCCTTTCATCCTTCCCTCTCCAGTAACCAGAAAGTGGTTACTATTTGAGAGCAGCTGCCTAGCCAGGCTTGTTGGGACACTTGCAAGGTCTTCAAGCTCTCCCGGAGTGCTCAAATTCATATTTTTAGAGGGTTTAAGCCCATCTGTGCTGTTGGCCCTTTAAACCAAGTCTCAAGTGCAGACGGACGTTTTAACCCCCTGTAAATAGCGGGTAGAGCGAGCTGCTGGTGGCACACCCTGCTCTGCAGCAGCATAACCGCATCTAAGGCTCTCCAGCATCCACAGAGAGCCTCCTCCAGAACCACTTTGTGCTGCAGAAAACAGAGAGAGACTGTAAAGATTCCCAGACAGCTCGATAACCAGGGGTCTCACCCACAAAGGACCCCTGCCCTGCGGTATCCGATGCTTTCCAGGCAAGGGATTTGATTCTCATCATTCAAACCACCCATCACAGCAGCCCCAGTGCCATGAGCGGTTAGAGGATCCCTTTACACCCACACCCCACTTTGCGCACTTTCACCTCTTCAGGCGTAATTCCCTCTCTCCCAAACAGATAAATAAAGGAATAACTAACTAACTGACTGCTTGTCTTCCCCATCCCACTGAAACCGGAGCTTGCTGCTCCCACGCTGGCTTCAGAGAGGTGCTCGTTTGGGTGAAACCCTCTACAAACACCCCCATATCGGGAGGGTTTTGGACCACTGAGAGAACACGTGTCCAAACTCAACCCCAGTACTGCACGTGCAGATTCAAAAGCTGAACTGAGCCTGTGAAATGGGACTCACTTTGGAAAGTAACTTGGCTGTTTCCCTTGCATAAAGGATGCCCCTGGACTACCCCAGAGATAAAGCAGAAGCTGTAGGGACCTTCATGTGCACAATCAGCGAGATCTACAAGGCACCAACTACAGCCCTTTATTTGATTTTACAATTTGAAGAGGCAAAAGAAAAAGCTTTAAAGCTCTCCGAGTCTCAAAAAGCAGAAAGAAGAGCCCTGAGGCTTCCACCAGAAAGGGGAATACAGCATCTCTTCAGGTTTGGAGAACAGAGGTTTTCTCCCAGAGCTTAGGCACTGAGAAAACACACCTGAAGTTTATGTCCTACTCAGAGAGAAAGCAGTTTGGTCTATTGAAATTAAAAGATTTGGCCAAGTTCCTTTCAGCTCAACGTCTGCTGTGGCAGAGGGGACCTACACCGTCTCCCTTTTCTGTGGCTCAGAGGACACTGTTTGCACGGCCGAACCGAGCCCTTCCCCACAAAGCCTGGCTTAAAGAAACCCTTCAGCTCAGGCGTTGCTCAGCGTCTCTCCGCAGCGCTGGGGGAATGCGAGTCCGGACAGGTTGAAAAAAGCTTTAGGGGAAAGAAAAAAACCAGTCACAACTGAGTTTAATCACTAATCCAGCAGGTTCCTGGAAAAGCAAACTTCGCCGCGCGCTGCCACCCAGCGCACACACCTCGGCACAGAACTCGGCCCCTGTGCGCTGGGGTAAAGCAGAGCGTGCCGGAGCCCACACGCGTGAGCCTTCGGAAGACGTACGAGGCACGCTCATTCCTCGAATATCTGATAACTCCTGGGATCCTTCTAACTCTGTTTATTGCCTCCGGCAGCCTTTGTTTCTGATGTTAGAAGATAAACAATGGGAATTGTCTTAATCCTAAAGGCAAAGAATAAAACCCACTGAGCGGGGGACGGTCCTTTTATCACGATACGTTTGCAACATCAAAAAAAGAGGCCCCCCCCCCTCCCCTTCCTTTCAAGCGCACTGAAATGTGTCTGCTTTTCCTCCCCTGTTGGCAGGAATGAGCCCTCTGCTCTCCCGTGGCCAAGCCCCCCGCGCCCACCCCTCGCTCCGCCGGCACAGACGGCTGCACACAGCCCTCCTCGTCCATCGTGGCCAACCACCCCTCCGCGCTGGCTTCCCAAATACTATCCCAGCTGCGCGCGGTGCCAGGGACCAGGGAGTCCCATCTCTGTGCATCCACATCGACCTCGCTCATGAAATCCTCCCTTGGCAGACACTTTGCCGTGCCCGTCCCAGAGCAGTCCGGGCTGCTCCTCTCCAGGGACCTGCCATCATCCCACCTCAGCAGGACAACGCTCCTTGCAGGAACAACACTCCCACAGTTCCCAATATACCTTCCCTGGAAGCGTGACAGCTCAAGCGGCCACCTTGATAGCTGCTCTGATCCACCCACCCCTCGCTGGAGATGCGTGGCACGCAAGTCGCTCCATCTGGCGAAGGAGGAGGGGAGAAGGGCTGAGTGCCAACACATCCCGGCAGCTACCGATGGGCGAGCGCCTTTTCCCACGGGCAGGACACTCAGAGAACGCCGCTGACCTGGCGCTTTCCCAGGGCATAGGGAGCATCCTTCAGAAGCCATCCGCCTCCCCCAAACCAAAACTAAAAGCAGGAGAGACCGGAGCTGTATGTGGATACTGAGAGGTCTCCGCACGCAGTGGGCAGGACTGTGCCCACCTGGGCACAGGTGGCAGGAGAGGCACAAGCCACTCCGGATCTGTCACGTTGACAGCTCCAGGGACTCCCCACGTACCTGCCCTGGCTGATGGAGACCTGGGCAGGTGAGATGGAGATGGCTCACATTCCCAGCCTGAGAGCGGGTCCGTTGGATGTGTGCACTGGGAATTAATTAGCTCACGGCAGCCAGCGACGCTTGGGGCAGGGGAAGTGCCATCTCCCACCAGACAAGATTAATTAGGGAGAAACCGGCGCCTTCGTTCAAAGTTATCTGGGAAGGTGCTGCCTGCTCTATCCGCTCAAGCCCGGGGGGAATCTCCCCAGAAGATGGTCCCACTGCCTTGGTGAACACGCAGGAATTTTCCAGAACCATTTCCACCCCTGTTTACCTTACACATGATTTCAGTGTTTGTTCAGTGGGTTCCCAATGTCACCGGGTTCTTCCGCAGCGCGCAACAGCCCCCCACCACCCATCCTCCTGCTGGGAACGGGGGTCTGAGGCGCGGGCAGCCCTGCTCACCGCAAATCCCTACAGCTGGCACGCTCGCCCTGCCGAATCCTGCCCCGAACCTCGTGCGGCGCCTCAGCCCTGCTCTGCTCCGATGCCCCGACCCCTGTCCTAGCCTGGATCCAGGATTGAAAGACAAGAAAGGGGATGGGAGCTCGGTGAGCAGTCCCTCTGCGGGCAGCTTAAAGAGAAGAAGGGGCTGAGGGCTCAGTGACCAGAAGGGTCTGGGGGCTCAGTGAGCAGAAGAAGAAAGGCGTTGGGGGCTTGGTGAGCAGAAGAAGGGGTTGGGGGCTCAGTGAGAAGAAGAAGGAAGGGGTTGGGGGCTCGGTGAGCAGAAGAAGGAAGGGTCTGGGGGCTCGGTGAGCAGAAGGGGCTGGGGGCTCGGTGAGTAATCCCTGTGTGGGCAGCTTAAAGAGAAGAAGGGGTTGGGGGCTCAGTGACCAGAAGGGTCTGGGGGCTCGGTGAGCAGAAGAAGGGGTTGGGGGCTCGGTGAATAACCCCTGTGTGGGTATCCTAAAGAGAAGGGTCTGGAGGCTCGGTGAGCAGAGGAAGGAAGGGTCTGGGGGCTCGGTGAGCAACCCCTGGGCAGGCAGCTTAAAGAGAAAAAGGGAGCTGGAGGCTCGGTGAGCAGAGGAAGGGTCTGGGGGCTCGGTGGGCAGAAGGAGGAAGGGTCTGGGGGCTCGGTGAGCAGAAGGAGGAAGGGTCTGGGGGCTCGGTGAGCATAGGAAGGGTCTGGGGGCTCAGTGAGCAGAAGGAGGGTCTGGGGGCTCCGTGAGCAGAGGAAGGGTCTGGGGGCTCACTGAGCAGAAGGAGGGTCTGGGGGCTCCGTGAGCAGAGGAAGGGTCTGGGGGCTCGCTGAGCAGAAGGAGGAAGGGTCTGGGGGCTCGCTGAGCAGAAGGAGGGTCTGGGGGCTCCGTGAGCAGAGGAAGGGTCTGGGGGCTCCGTGAGCAGAGGAAGGGTCTGGGGGCTCGGTGGGCAGAAGGAGGGTCTGGGGGCTCGGTGGGCAGAAGGAGGGTCTGGGGGCTCGCTGAGCAGAAGGAGGGTTTGGGGGCTCGGTGGGCAGAAGGAGGGTCTGGGGGCTCGCTGAGCAGCCGCTGCCCGGGCAGCCGCGCTCTCGCCCCGCACCGAGCAGCCTCCATCCCCGCATCCCACCTGCGCGGGGCTGCGACCCCGCGGGTTCGCCGGGGACCGGTGCGGCTGCGATGAGAGGCGCTGATCCCGCACCCCGGGCACCGGCAGCATCGCGGCGGGGGTCGCGTCCCGGTGCCGCCCGACACCTGCGGGGGCTGAGGCGGTGCCGCTCGCCGTGCCGCCCCCCCCTCCTCGCCCCGCGGCTACTCACAGCCAGTTGCTGGCGTTGGCCGAGAAGGTGGCGAGGATGAGGAGCAGCAGGGAGCGCAGGGAATACTCCGGGCTCATCCTGGAGGGCGGGCAGGGTCTGCGGGAGCGGGGCGGGCGGCGGCAGCGCCCCCCAGCCCGGGCAGCGCCCCCCACCCCCGCCCGGGGCAGCCGGGCAGGAGCGCCGGGCGCTGCCGCTGGACGCGCCGCGGCCGCCGAGCGCGACTGTCAGCGGGGACGGCCCATCCCGGGACCGGGCGGCGGGGCGGGGCGCGACGGGGGCGGGGGCAGCCGCGGGGGCCGCCCCGGGGGCGGCGGGGACGGGGCGGGACCCCCGCCGGGGACACCCCTGGGGCGGGACGGTGGAGTAGGGGACCCTGGCGGCGGGACCCCGGGGTGGCCACCGCGAGCGCCCTGCACCTGCGGAGCCCCTGCGCCCCCCCGGGCTCTGCTGCTCCCCCTGCATCCCTGAGCCGCCCCCTGGACACCCCTGAGCTGTACCCCTGTGCATCCCTGAGCTGCCCCCCCCGGACATCCCTGCATCCCTGAGCTGCCACCCCTGGACATCTCTGCATCCCTGAGCCACCCCCCGGACATCCCTGAGCCACCCCCCGGGCATCACTGCATCCCTGAGTCGCCCCTCCGGAATCCCCTGCTCCTGCGGAGCCCCTGCACCCCCGGACAGTCCTGCACCCCCGAGCGTCCCCCCAGGACCCTCCTGCACCTGCGGAGCCCCTGCACCCCAGAGCCCTCCTGTACTCCCTGCACACCTGAGCGCCCACGGAACCCCCTGCACCTGCGCACCCCCGCACCCCAGGACCTTCCTGCATCCCCTGCATCCCCGAGCCGCCTCCCCGGACCCCCAAACCCCCAGACCCTCCTGCATCCCCGAGACACCCCCTTCGGACCCTCCTGCACCTGCGGACTCCCTACCCCCCCCGGACCCTCCTGCACCCCTCTTCCCTCCAGCTTTCCCCTCCGGCTCCGCCTCTGCAAACCCCGGACTCCCCCCCCCCCCCCGCTTCCCCACACCCCCCTCTGCCCCCTCTGCCCCCTCTGCCCCCCGCCTCCTTCTCCGGACCCCCTGGCTCAGGCCCTCTGCATCACCCCCCCCAAGCTGGAGTCTCTCCCCTATCCCTTCTGTCCCCCGCCCGCATCCCCCCCCTTCTCTCTGCAGTCCCTCAACCCCTTTACAACTACCCCCCCTCTGCCCCTTTGGTCCCCCCCGCCTGGTCCCTCTACATCCCCCCTGCATCCCCCCTACCCTTCTGCCCCCCCCCCCCCCGCCCCCCATGGCCCCTCCACATCAACCCCCCTGCTCCTCTGCCCCCCCAACTTTCTCCCCCCCCCGCCCCCTCTGCACCCCCCCAACCTCTCAGCCCCACTTGGGACGAGGCTTGGGGTTCCCACAGTGCTGGGAGCAGCCCGGATATCGCATCCCATCGGGGTCCCCATCAGCCTGTTCGATCCGGAGCGATTCCCCACAGCCCAGTTTTGATCCAGAGCGATTCCCAGTGGCCCGGTTTCGATCTGGAGTGATTCCCCACAGCCCAGTTTCAACCAGGAGCAATTCCCCAAAGCCCAGTTTTGATCAAGAGTCATTCCCCACTGCGTAATTTTGATCCACACCTGTTCCCAGAGTCCAGTTTCGATTCAGAGTGATTCCCCACAGCCTGGTTTTGATCTGGAATGATTCCCTGCGGCCCCGGTTTCGATCCGGACTGATTCCCCACAGCCCAGTTTCTATCCAGAGCGATTCCCCACAGCCTGGTTTCAATCCAGAGCTATTCCCCACTGCCAGTGCAATCCAGAGTGATTCCCCACAGCCCGGTTTTGATCCAGAGTCATTCCCCACTGCCCAGTTTTGATCCAGAGCAGTTCCCCAGAGCCCAGTTTCAATTCAGAGCGATTCCCCACAACCCAGTTTCAATCAGGAGCAATTCCTCACAGCCCTGTTTCCATCCAGACTGATTCCCCAGAGCCCAGTTTTGATCCGGAGTGGTTCCCAACAACCCAATTTCAATTAGGAGCAATTCCCCACAGCCTGATTTCGATACAGAGAGGTTCCCCAGAGCCCAGTTTCAATCCAGAGTGATTTCCCACGGCCTAGTTTTGATCCGGAGCGATTCCCCACATCCCGCTTTTGATCCGGAGCGATTCCCCACAGCCTGGTTTCAATCCAGAACGATCTCCCACTGCCCAATTTTGGAGGATTCACCACAAAGGGCAAATTTTGACATTGAAAAATGGACAAATGGGGAGAGTGCCCTGGGGGTTTCTCCCAGAAGGGAACAGAAGCTGGAGATGGCAGCAGGGACAAGGTTGCCCACTCAGCTGGAGCCTCCACAGGGCTGCCCCACGGAGAAGAACAGCCGTAGGGCCCGGGGATGGGCTCTGAGTGTGGAAGGTGATGCTTGGCCAAGTGTTGAGGCTGCAATCCACCTCTGAGTTCATGCTGAAAGGTCAACTCTTGGGAATGCCCGGAGCTGCCCACCCTGCAGCAGGGACCTTGTCTCCTCTCCCACCCACCACATCCCTCTCCACACCCTGTCCTCCACCTGGGCACCAATGACTTCATCTGAAGAGGAGCGCCACGACCTGGATGTTTGCTTGGTGCAAAACCCAAGATCCCAAGCAGCCAACAACCGCCACCAAAGCTCCTCCTGCCAGTGCTGTTCGTTAGGTCCATTACTAAAACCTCTCGCTACCATCGCTAAAATCTTGCCGAGCTGGTTTGGAGCTATTCAAAATTCCCTTTGTCTTTACAACTCCATTTCCCTGCTCTCCGTGTAGCCAGGACGCCCTTATTCAAAGCACGCACCTCGCGCTGGGCTGCACACATGCCTGTCTAAGTGTATTACACCGCCTTTAAAATCCCAGCATTGGTTCCCTGTCAAAGCGAGGATTTAATTTCCAAGGGCTTTGACTTATAGCGCAGCTCCTGACAGGCGGCAGCCCACCCTCACCTCCTCATTCATCTGGCTTTCACGGCCTCGCTGATTATCCCAGTTGAAAGTGGGATGCTGGCCACCGTGCCGGTGAATCGGAGGTTGTTGCTGTGAGCCCCGGCTGGGTAATTCAGTGCAACTGGAGCTGATTAATCTGGCTCATCGCTGGAGACAAAGCCGGGGCCTTCCTCTGCCTTCTAATCGCTCCTGGTGTTGAGTGAAGGTGTCAGGAAGGCAAATGCTAATTGAAAGGGGAATGTGAGGTGAGAGGGTCACGGCCGGCTGGCCAGAGCCACGTGGGGCCATGGGAATATCAGATTTTTGGGCATTAGATGTGTTTTTCCCTCCCAAGGAGCACAGCAGAGAGTTCAACAGAAGCCAGAGGGGTGGTGGACCTGGATTTCTGGGTGAGTTCCCAGGGCACCATGGCTGGTGTGGACACCTGTGGCCCAAGATCCCTTCTAGCCGACGTTGGATGGGGCTTTGAGCAGCCGTGTCCAGTGGGAGGTGTCCCTGCCCCTGGTAAGGGGTTGAAACTGGATGGGCTTTTCAGGTCCCTTCCAACCCAAACTATTCCATGACTCTATGATGTTATAATTCTACATTCCCAGTGCCAGGGTTGGCAGTGCTGCCAGGATCAGGACACGATTTAGCTCTTCTTAGGGCAGGATGGTGAAGTGGGTGCCTGACATGAGCTGGAAGACCTCTGTGAGATGCCATACTTTGATTGCCCGGGGCCCTTCGTCAGGCCCCATTTCCTCTGGGTGATGGGAGATGTTCCTCTGCCTCATGATGTCCCAGCGCGTGGCTCCAGACTAATTTTGCTGGCCCTGTGTTAACGCAGGTTGAGTGAGTCAAGGAGGTGTTTGGGAACGCAGGTCCCCCAGACACTCTGCTCCTCACCCTGCCAGCAGCCACAGAAGTTTCCAGCCAGCCGCTGCACCCATGGAGGTGCTCGTCCCTGGTTCTGCTCCCTCCTCCTTCTCACTCCCCATCTTCTGCCTGGAACACACCTGCCTTGACACCTCTTCTGGCCTGGATGAGGAGTTGTAAAGCATGGCCACCACTTCTGCAGCAGGTTCTGGCTGCTGTTTCCAGCACAGCAGGTAGAGCAGAGGAGAACATCCCCTTTCCCAATAGGAATCGTAGAATGGTTTGAATTGGAAGGGACCTTAAATATCACCTAATTAAAGTCCCCCCTCCATGGGCAGGGACACCTCCCC